>NC_045545.1:40277714-40405214 GCF_009769535.1 Thamnophis elegans
ACTACCACATTGAAACTGCTATGTAAGTTCCAGAAAAAAATGAGGTATGCTCTTTAGAGTGTCACAATTATTCATAAACATTTAAATATGATTTTGGATTTTTAAAATCAATGGAATTTTACAATGAACAGACAAAACAAAAGAAAATTCATGTTCTATTTTCAATTTTATAATTCAATATCTACTCCTTCGGCAGCCAGTTCTTTCACTTTGTCCACTTAACAACTTGCATAGTTACTAATAACTTGCAGGACATTTAATAAACTGCAGGGCACTTGACAACCTGCAGAACAACCTGCAGGAAAGCAAGCGGCTTCCGGGGCAAGGAAGGGAACTCCTGCACTGGGCTGGAGAAACCAAGATCAGATCTGAAGATCCCAGCTTGTTCCTGCAGCCCATTGAAGATTCCACCATCACAAGGAGGTGGAAGGGAGGGAAATCCTTTGTCAGGTGACAGTAGTTTGCAATCTTCCCTGCTAACCAGGGAGAAGAGAAAATTGCAAATGGCGATCATGAGCATAGAGTGCTGGCAAACAGGTTGCCAAAAACTCAGATCATGATTACATGTTCCAGAGGCAACCAGAAGAGCTTTACTGATCATAAAGCACCTTTCCAAGCATTCATAATTTCAAATGGTTAAACAATTACTCAGAAATTGAGAACTCTCTATATGAATGACAAACAAGCTCAGTTCTCCAAAGTCTTAGGTAAATAAGCATAAAGTGTACACATATCAGGAAGGGGACTAATTCACATATAAAAGCCAAAGTACAGACACTGTTCTTTTTAACCTCGTAAGATCAATTACTAAAACTCTCAGTTGCAAAACAGTTTAATCCAAGTTGGAAATCCAAGGTATTTTTTTTAATACTTCAGGAAAAAAGTAGAAACGGTGCTCATCATGACTGATAAAATACAGTTAGCCTCCTTTTGCCCTATATTTTTTACAAATATATACTAAAATATGAATAACTTCAAAATCAAAACATTATAAGTCATTGGAATACTTTAAAAAATCTATAGAGAAGCTATGGCCTTTTTTCTCCATAACCCGCTTTAATAAAATTGTTAAAAAATATATTGAAACATACCAAACCAGCTGTAAGTGATGGAGCAGATTGTCCTAATGATTGATTTCTCATGCGGACCAGATTTGATGATTCCCCAGATGGCTGTCCGAATGTGTGTGCCACTCCACTATGCATACTTGTGGATAATGGAAGTAACTGCTTTCCTTTAAAGAAAACATTCCATTTTAGTTATTCACTCATAAATTTGTAACAGTTCAATTACAGACTACAATGAATGAGCTTAAAGTAACAATTTTAACACAAATGTCTTGAATCACATTGGCCCTGGATAAGAATTTTTACAAAAAGAGCTCTTGATCGCATATATTTAAAAGATGCAGCCAAGGTGTCATGCCCCCGTCAAAGCCTAAATCAGTGGAGGAGGATGAGCCAGAGCTGGAGCTGAAGAAGATTAAAGGGGTGACTTCATTGGCTTCGGAGAAATGTGGTGAGCACGAGGACAAGACAGCCCAGTGCCACCTCATGATTAGGACAGCTTGTTAGTAGGGAGGAAAGGGAGAAGGATGACTGAGGGAGGGCAAACAGTGGAAATGAGGAGCGACAGAACTCAGGCAATGAGCAAGGACCATCCCCTCCTCATCCCTGAGCAGGAGAGTAGAGTGAAGGCGGAAACAGCTGAACCGATGACTTGGGAAAATAAATGCCCCGCCCCTCTTCACAAAGCACACCTGGGGACTGAGATTTAAGAAGACACTGTGGGAACGGGCGTTTGTCAGGAACAAACACTGAATTTGTAGAGTTTTGTGTGCTGTTGCAGACATTTGGAGTTTGCAGGACTGCTTGCTTCTTTCTTGTTTCGTGGACTCAGTGATTGTTCCTTGCTTCGTGGATTCATTTCCCTGTTCCTTTGCTTTGCTGGACTGCACAAAGCCAGAGGCTACTGTATGTATGTGCACGCTTTGCTCTGGGACTTGCCAAAAACGTGGGAGCATTTGGGGGCAATTTGGAGCATCAAAGGGGAGTTTGAACTCTCAGCTGGCTGTGTGGCCTTCATGCCTTTTCCGGGGTCATCACACAAAGTATCAACAAATCTTTACTTGTGATATGAAACTAGATTTGTATATCTGAAAATGGTTTAATCATGCAATATTATATTGCTACTACATTTGTAATTTGATATATGCTGAATAGGGCATTGGTAGTTACCTGATACGCCTCTTCTCATAGTGGGGGGAGGAGTATCCAGAATGGGGATAACCTTGTCCTCTCATGATTGGATGAGTCAGATAAGCTCTTTGGGCAACGCCCCCTGGCCACCAGGTATTCCCCATATTTGACGAAGAGCTCTATCCGACTCGTTGCACCATTCACTCCAGACTCTTAATTCAGATCTTAGCTTTTATCGTCTTCAACATCAGTATTTATATAACTTCATAAACAATGAACATAACACTTAGTCATACTAACATAGTCAGGGAGGGGCTGGATACTCCTCCGCCCACTATGAGAAGAGGCGTATCAGGTAAGTACCAACGCCCTTTCTCCTTAGTGGGGGGAGAGGAGTATCCAGAATGGGATGTACCAAAGCCTGCACGTCCCTAGGGAGGGAGACCCCTGAGGCTCCATGTCCCCCACTCATGCCAGTTGAGGCATGGGCCCCACCCTGTGAACCGCCTGCAACACCCTGCGGCCAAAGAGGCTTCTACCAAGGCAAAAGAGTCCAGTTTATAGTTCCTAACAAAGGGAGAGGGGGAAGCCCACATGGCTGCCCTCCAGATTTCGGCCAGGGATGCCTGCGTGGCCCAGGCCGTGGATGTGGCTGCGCTCTGTGTGGAGTGAGCAGTGATATGATTGGTGTCTGTAAGCCCTGCGATTGGTATGCAGTGGCAATGCAGGTTCGCAACCACCTGCCTATTGTGGTGGAAGTTACCTTGTTACCCAAGACCCTGGTTGGAAGGAGACAAACAGAGCTTCGGATTTCCTGTTTGGCCTGGTTCTCCTGAGGTAAATCCTCAGAGCCCTCCTTACACCCAGAGTGTGCCACTTCTTCTCCAACGGGTGAGAAGGGTCTAGACAGGAGTTGGGCAGATCAGTTCCTGGGCTCGATGGAAGCAGGGGCCCACCTTGGGGATGAAGGACGGATCCAGTCGTAACCCCACCCTGTCTTGGTGGAAGACGCAGAGATCATCGCTGGTGGACAGAGCTTGCAGTTCAGATATCCGCCTGGCGGAGGTGATGGCCACCAGAAAGGCCACCGTAAGAGTCAGAAACTTAAGGGAAACTGTTCATAAAGGCTCAAATGTAGCACCTGTTGGAGCGTCCCCTACCCTGTGTAAGTCCCAGGAAGGGTACCTGAATACCGTGTGCGGTTTGGGGTTGGAAGCCCTCTTGAGGAATTGCCTGACGATAGGATGGTGAGTCAAGCTCTGGTTCCTGCCACACAGGAGAACTGACGAGAAACCTGTCTCCTAATCGTGTTAGGAGCTAACCCTTTGTCTAGGCCTGACTGGAGGAAGTCCAGAATCTGAGACACTGAGTCCTGGATAGGATTATACCCCAGGGAGTTACACCATGAGGCAAAGGCCCGCCACATGGAGCCATAGATACGCTCTGTGGGGTGTGTGAGGGCAGTCTGGATAGTCTGCATCACCCTGGGGGGGAAGAGGTCTTTCCCCAAGATGCTCCGCTCAAAAGCTAAGCGGTCAGCTGGAGCCATTGAGGGTCTGGGTGCTCCAGCGACCCCTGGTTAAGGGATATCCCCTGCTGGGGGATTCTCCAGGGCCTCTCCCCTGAAAGCGACTGAAGATCTGTAAACCACGGTCTCCGGGGCCAGTAAGGCGCCAACAGAACCCCTTCCGCCCCCTCCCGAAGGATTTTCCATATGACCCTGAGGATCAGGGGTAAGGGCGAAAAGGCATATCGACGACCCCTGGGCCAGGGGCTTCGCAGAGTGTCCACCCCTTCTGTCCCCCGTGCCTGGTACCTGGAGAAGAACCTCGGGAGCTGAGCGTTGAGGGGCGTGGTGAATAAGTCGACCTCCAGCCGTCCGAAGAGCTCCGCCAGCTCCTTGAAGATTGCTGGCTGCAGCTTCCACTCCAAATTGTCCACCTCGGTCCAGCTAAGCCAGTCGGCTCTGATGTTCTCCACCCCTGTTATATGTTCTGCCCTCAGCGAATGCTGTCTAAGATCATAGGCTATCTCAGGTGCTTCTCCGATTTCTCATAGTCAGACATCCCATTCTGAGTTTGTGGCGGGTTCTGGCATGGGGACTGGCCTGTCTGACCCTTTTCCCCCGGCCATAAGGGTGCAATGATTCTATGACTAGGATTAGCTCAAAGATATTCTGAATGTAAACAAAGATGGAGTTCAATGGTCAGCCACTAGAGTGCGTGTACAGATGAAGTGAGGGAAGTTAAGGCTCACAATAAAGAAAGGCCTGCCGCAAAGGTAAAATAATAATAATAATAATAATAATAATAATAATAATAATAATAATAATAATAATAAAATATCACAAGCAGAAATAACTGATATTCAAGACACAACTAAAGACATTATAGTAGAACTCCCAAAAGAAGCTCTCGGGGAGGAAATAACACCACCACCACTAGAACCAGTTATCACTGAACCAACTGATGAACTAACTCAAAAACAAAAAGAATTGAAGGATAAGATCATGGAGCATTTTCTGCATAATGAGGAAAGGCAACGTTTACCATCACTAAAAACTGTGCCTAAGAAAATTTTGGCCCCTATCATGAAAATGGTTAATGCAGTGTTTTCAACAATTGAATCAGGATCCATCTTGGAAACGAACCAGTTAATGTACAGCGCAGCTGTAATAGTCACTAATGAACTAGGCATTAAAATCAAAGTACCTAGTCACAGAGCAGAAAAAGCATCAAAGCCAAACTGGAAAATCCGATTAGAACAAAAAGTCAAAAAATTAAGGGCAGATGCTAGTAACTTAAAGAACATGCATGAGCAACGGCTTAAAAACAACAAAACCATAGATCGGCTAATCAGAAGATATAGATTGGATACAAGAAACATCAATGAAGCTGTAGAGATTGTAAAACAGCAGATAACAGCAACAGCTAGAAAAACTGAAAGATATGAGGCACGAATCATCCAATATAAACAAAATCAGCAATTTCGATCAGACCAACGGCGTTTTTATCAAAGTCTTAATGTGAATGGTGACACCAAAAGTGAAAAACCAGAAAAGCAGGCCACAGTTAAATTCTGGAAAGAATTGTGGGAAAATGCAAAGGACTACAACAAGGAAGCAAAGTGGATACATGACTTTGAGAAAAGCATTGGCAACAAACAAATGCAAGTATTAGAAATAACAACTGAGATGGTCAAAAATCGAGTAAAAAAGCTAAAGAATTGGACATCACCTGGAAAGGACCAATTACATGGTTTCTGGCTCAAATATCTGACCAGTTTACATGCAATATTGGCCAGGCAACTGAATGAAATTTTACAAAAGGGCCAAATTGATGAATGGTTGACAACTGGAAAAACATACTTGATTCAGAAAGATGCAAGTAAAGGAACAACACCTGAAAACTACAGACCAATAACATGCTTGCCAACAACCTTCAAATTACTCACAGGCATTATTGCAGATAACATGATGGATTATTTGGAAACAAACAACATCTTGCCAGTAGAGCAAAAAGGCAACAAAAGAAGGAGCAGGGGCACAAAAGATCAGCTCCTAATTGATAAAATGATATTAGAAAATTGTAAGAACAGAAAAACGAACTTGAATATGGTCTGGATTGATTACAAAAAGGCATTTGACTCACTGCCACATAGTTGGATCATAAAATGCTTAGAAACAACTGGCATTAGCAAAAATATTACATCCTTTACTGAAAAGGCGATGAAATAATGGAGAACTGAGTTGGCAATAGGGAATGAGATCTATGGAATGGTTAATATCAAGCGAGGAATTTTCCAGGGTGATTCATTTTCACCTCTTCTCTTCATCATCGCAATGATCCCACTATCAGTAATCTTAAAAAAATGAAATTAGGCTACCAAACAGCCAAAGAAGCTGAAAAAATTTCGCATTTACTATATATGGATGATTTGAAACTCTATAGAAAGTCAGAAATAGAAATCCAATCATTGACAAACACAGTCCGAGTATTCAGCACCGATATTTCAATGCAGTTTGGCATGGAAAAATGCACCACTGTATCCATAAAAAGGGGCAAAATCACTGCATGTGAGGGAATTGAAATGCCCAATGGCCAATTAATTAAATGCAAAGAAAATGAAGCCTACAAATACTTAAGCATTCTGCAGTTGGATAACATCAAGCATGGAGAAGCAAAAACTATTGTCAGGCGAGAGTACACCAACAGAGTTAGGAAAATTTTAAAATCTAAATTGAATGGTGGAAATACAATCAAGGCCATAAATACCTGGGCAATACCAGTTATAAGATACACAGCTGGTATAGTTAACTGGACACAAGCTGATTTGGAATCTTTGGACCGAAAAACCAGGAAACTAATGACAATGCACTACAGTTTACATCCACGTGGTGATACTGATAGACTATATCTGCCCCGAAAATCAGGTGGCAGAGGATTATTACAAGTGAAGCAAACAGTTGAAGAAGAAAAACATGCACTGGCTGATTATTTAAAAGAAAGTCAAGAACATCTATTAATCGAAGTAAAGAACAAAAATCTACTGAAGGCCCAACAGACGAAACAAGAATACAGAAAAGATGTGATAAAATCAAGAATGGAGAGTTGGCAGAACAAAGCACTGCATGGCCAATTTCTGGAAAAAATAAAAGATAAAGTGGACAGTGAACAAACTTGGTTATGGTTAACAACAGGTACATTAAAGAAAGAAACAGAGTCACTAATCCTGGTTGCGCAAGAACAAGCTATCCGCACAAATGCCATTAAGGCCAAAATCGAAAAATCCTCTGATGATGCCAAATGCAGACTTTGCAAAGAAGCTGATGAAACTGTTGATCACATACTCAACTGCTGTAAAAAAATCGCGCAGACTGATTATAAATTGCGGCACAATTCAGTAGCACAAATGATCCATTGGAATTTGTGCAAAAATTATAATATTAAAACAGCAACAAACTGGTGGGAACATCAGCCTGAAAAAGTCACCGAAAATCAGATGGTCAAGATCTTGTGGGATTTCCATATACAAACCGACAAAATACTGGCGCATAATACACCAGACATCACACTGGTTGAGAAAAATAAGGTCACAATCATAGACATTGCAATACCAGGTGATAGCAGGGTCGCCGAGAAAGAACATGAAAAAATCGCAAGATACCAGGACTTAAAAATCGAAATTCAACGACTATGGCACAAACCAGCAGTGATAATTCCAGTGGTAATTGGCACACTGGGTGCTATTCCAAAAGCACTGGAATTACATTTA
The DNA here is from genome assembly GCF_009769535.1 of Thamnophis elegans. Taxonomy (NCBI): domain Eukaryota; kingdom Metazoa; phylum Chordata; class Lepidosauria; order Squamata; family Natricidae; genus Thamnophis; species Thamnophis elegans. The sequence continues at coordinate 40,285,187 of NC_045545.1, forward strand.
AAACAGTTAAAAATTGACAAAATCACCATCAGTCAAATGCAAAAAGCCGCACTGCTTGGACCTGCACGCATATTACAAAAATACATTACGACGTCCTAGGCCCCTGGGTGGGGCCCGACTAGTAACCAATGCCAAATCCGGTGAAACAACTGGCCGCTGTGATACAATTGTTATAATAATAATAATCTGTCATTGCCGGTCCCAAGCCCGGATGAGAAATGAGGAGGGTTGGGGTCAGGTTGGCAACCTAGCCCATAAAAAAAAACCTGCCAACCCAAACAATATTGTGAAAGAAACGAATAAAAATTTTATACCGCATCGGTCGTCGCGCAGGTTAACAAGGGACAAGGGTTAACGAAGAACATGCATGAGCAACGGCTTAAAAACAACAAAATCATAGATCGGCTAATCAGAAGATATAGACTGGATACAAAAAACATCAATGAAGCTGTAGAGATTGTAAAACAGCAGATAACAGCAAAAGTTAGAAAAATTGAAAGTTATGAGGCACGAATCATCCAATATAAACAAAATCAGCAATATAAACAAAATCAGCAATTTCGATCAGACCAATGGCGTTTTTATCAAAGTCTTAATGTGAATGGTGACACCAAAAGTGAAAAACCAGAAAAGCAGGCCACAGTTGAATTCTGGAAAGAATTGTGGGAAAATGCAAAGGACTACAATAAGGAAGCAAAGTGGATACATGGCTTTGAGAAAAGCATTGGCAACAAACAAATGCAAGTATTAAAAATAACAACTGAGATGGTCAAAAATCGAGTAAAAAAGCTAAAGAATTGGACATCACCTGGAAAGGACCAATTACATGGTTTCTGGCTCAAATATCTGACCAGTTTACATGCAATATTGGCCAGGCAACTGAATGAAATTTTACAAAAGGGCCAAATTGATGAATGGTTGACAACTGGAAAAACATACTTGATTCAGAAAGATGCAAGTAAAGGAACAACACCTGAAAACTACAGACCAATAACATGCTTGCCAACAACCTTCAAATTACTCACAGGCATTGTTGCAGATAACATGATGGATTATTTGGAAACAAACAACATCTTGCCAGTAGAGCAAAAAGGCAACAAAAGAAGGAGCAGGGGCACAAAAGATCAGCTCCTAATTGATAAAATGATATTAGAAAATTGTAAGAACAGAAAAACGAACTTGAATATGGTCTGGATTGATTACAAAAAGGCATTTGATTCACTGCCACATAGTTGGATCATAAAATGCTTAGAAACAACTGGCATTAGCAAAAATATTACATCCTTTACTGAAAAGGCGATGAAACAATGGAGAACTGAGTTGGCAGTAGGGAATGAGATCTACGGAATGGTTAATATCAAGTGAGGAATTTTCCAGGGTGATTCACTTTCACCTCTTCTCTTCATCATCGCAATGATCCCACTATCAGTAATCTTTAAAAAATGAAATTAGGCTACCAAACAGCCAAAGAAGCTGAAAAAATTTCGCATTTACTATATATGGATGATTTGAAACTCTATGGAAAGTCAGAAATAGAAATCCAATCATTGACAAATACGAGTATTCAGCACCGATATTTCAATGCAGTTTGGCATGGAAAAATGTGCCACTGTATCCATAAAAAGAGGCAAAATCACTGCATGTGAGGGAATTGAAATGCCCAATGGCCAACTAATTAATCTTAATCAAGCTAATACTAATTTGACATCGAAAACAGAGGTGATGCAACAAAAAGTTGAAAATGCTGAAAAAGAAATTATTATGATACAGTACAGACAAATGGAATTCGCATTAAGAGTAAGGGGGTTGCGTGAAGAAAAACAGGAAAACCTGAAACAGATTCTTTCAGAAGCTTTTGATAATCTGGTGGGAAGACAGGGACAGACTGGCAAATCGATAAAGTTTATCGTGTTAACTCTTGGCTGGCAAAGCAGAAACAGCTTCCTCGAGACATTGTTATATATTTCACTACAAGAGAGCTCAGAAACACGATATTACAAGTGTTTTATAAAACTAAGCTCCAGATTGGGGGTCAAGATCTGACTATTTTGAAAGAGATACCACCTCAAATGCTAAGAGCCAGGAGAGATTATGCCTTTTTAGTTGAAGAACTTAGAAATCGTCAGATACAGTACAGATGGGACGTGCCATTTGGCATCATACTTACACTGGACAGGCAAAGATATCGTCTCAACTCCGTTTGGAAAGCCCGAGATTTCTACTATAATATTTTGAAGGTTGGACATCCTGCACCTTCTGGATCCAGAGAAAGACCACAAGAAGGACAAGACAGAGAGCAAATCACACAACTACCAGACAAGATGGATCATCTCTCTCCTCTAGAAGCGCAAGGTGTTAAGGAACAGAGACCTAGCCGTATGATTACCAGACGAATGGAGCAACAAGTTAAAATGCAACAACCGCAACAACTACCAGCTATTGATCAAGGAGCCACAGCAACAACCTCAGAAGCCGTGGGAGGAGCTAGGCCAAAGGTTAAACAGGCCATGCAGGAGGCTCTAAAAAAGCTTCAGCTAACCAAAGATGACAACTAAGATTTTAACATGGAATGTCAACGGATTGAATTCTCCACAGAAGAGAAGGAAAATATTTCACTATCTTAAACAGTTCAAGAATGATATAATTTGTTTATAAGAAACTCATATTAAATCAACCGATCAAAAATATCTGAGTAACCCAAGATTCAGTCAACATTTTGTAGCTTCTGCTATGGAAAAGAAAAATGGTATACTGTATACTTAAGAAAAGATATGAAAGCTTAATTAATTGAAGCAGATCCCTATGGAAGATACATTGCATTAGATCTAATCCTAGAAGGGAAAAAGACATTGTTTTTGAGAATTTATGCTCCTAATCAACAGCAAGACGGTTTCTATAGAAATCTTCACGCTAAATTAGTACAGTGGGATTATAGGTCTTGTATATTAGTGGGTGACTGGAATGGTGTTATAGATACCAAGAGAGATAAGAAGATTTCTCGCCCAAACACTAAGATACGAGCAAAACTACCTAAATCCTTTTTTGACATGATGGATGACTTTGAACTGAGAGATATCTGGCAAGAAAGAAATGCAGAGGAATATGATTTTACCTTTTTTTCTGATAGGCATCAATCCTTTTCCAGGATTGATTTCATATTAACCACTAATGATTTGCTTTCTAGGGTGAAGAAGACAAAGATTGCGGCTAGGGTCCTTTCGGATCATAACCCAGTTTGGATGGAATTGGGAGGGGTGGTACAGGCAAGAAGGTCTTGGAGATTGAATGAAAACTTATTTAGATATGAAAAGTATATCAATGATTGTAAAAAATTGCTAATTGAATACTTTGTTTTTAACATGAATAAGGATACACCTATGGAATTTGTATGGGATGCAAGCAAAGTGTATATGAGAGGAGTATTGATAAATATAAATAAATCACATAGACATAAACAAGGGGTAAAACGAACAGAGTTAGAGGAGGAAATTAAGAGGAAGAGCTGGAGTTAACAATGAATCCAGGTGATACAAAGGTCAAGGAAGCAATCACTATATTAAAATCCCAATTTGATATGTTGATCTCTGACCAGGTAGCCACCAGTTTGTTATACGCAAAACATAATACTTTCTGTAATGTAAATAAACCTGGCAGGTGGTTAGCTTATCAGATTAGGAAAAAAAAGAAAACTTGAAATATATCTAAATTGACCTACAAAGGGAAGGAGGTATTTCAACAGGATGAGATTCAAAAGGCATTTCGGGAATTTTTTACAGAGTTGTACAAGGGGGATAAAATTAATGGTTTAGATATAGACAAATACTTAGATAAAGAAAAAATACCCTTAGTTAAAGAAGAACACAGGCAAAAATTGAATCAACCAATAACCTCGGGGGAAATTTTACAGGTAATTAAACAGTTAAAGTCAGGGAAGACACCAGGCACAGATGGCTTGACAGCGGCTTACTATAAAAATTTACAGTTGGAAATGGTAGAACCTCTTAGAGAATTATTTAATAAGATTCAAATGGAAGGTAAGGTACCTCCTTCATGGAAGACAGCCTTTATATCTTTGATACCCAAAGAAGATCAAGATACTACTCAACCAAAAAACTACAGACCTATTTCACTACTTAATGTAGACTACAAAATTTTTACTAAATACTAGCAAATAGGTTAATGCTGGTTATCCAACAATTGATACACGCTGATCAAACAGGTTTTATACAAGGGAGACAGATGAAAAATAATGTTAGATTAATTATTAACGCATTAGAATACTTGGGAAAGAACAATCAAATCCCTGCTGCGTTCATATTTCTGGATGCTGAGAAAGCCTTTGATCGAGTTAATTGGCAATTTTTGCTGAAGATACTGCAAAAAATGCAGATAGGAGATTTTACAAGCAATCAAAGCAATATATCAACAGCAAACAGCTCAAATTATAGTCACTGGAAGTTTAACAGAATCCTTTCAAATTGGGAAGGGTACAAGGCAGAGCTGTCCTTCATCCCCACTATTGTTTATTATAACTTTGGAAGTATTATTGAATAAAATACGGGGCTTGGAGGGCCTAAAAGGAATTAAGGTTAGGCAGCAAGAATACAGAGTGTGGGCTTTTGCGGATGATTTGGTCATAATATTGGAACAACCGCAGGAATCCAGTATGGTTTTAATGAATACGATTAATCAATATGGTCAAGTGTCTGGTTTTAAAATAAACTTAGGGAAAACGAAAATATTAGCCATAAATATGAATACTAAACAAAAGGAGGAGTTAGGAGAAATGTTAGGATGTGAGGTAGTCAAAAAGGTTAAATATCTTGGAGTTAATATTTCAATCTCAAATGGGAAATTATACAAGTATAATTATGAACCACTCTGGCATAGTATACAGATAGAGATGAAAAAATGGGAGAAGTTACACTTATCTTTGCTGGGAAGAATCGCGGCAGTGAAAATGAATATCTTACCAAAATTTTTATTTCTTTTCCAAATGTTACCTATACTTAAAAAAGATGCGAATCTTTTAGAATGGCAGAAGGGTATCAATAAATTTGTATGGGCAGGAAAGAAGCCGAGAGTAAAGCTGAAAATAATGCAAGATATACGCGAGAGGGGAGGCTTGAAACTACCCAATTTAATACTATATTATGATGCAGTGGTGTTGTCCATAATTAGTGATTGGATCAATTTAACTAATGATAGGATACTGAACCTTGAGGGATATGATCTGGTATATGGTTGGCATGCTTACTTGTTATTTAACAAAAAACTGGACAAAAACTTTAAAAGTCATATTTTAAGAAATGCTTTACTGCGGGTTTGGAAAAAATATCAACATAAATTAAATGATACCTATGTGGGCAATTCCTAGACATGCAATTGAGAATATAAATATAGCACAAAAACAGGATAGAATTACTTATAAGCAGCTTCTTATTTTGGAAGGAGGGGCACTACAATTAAAATCCTTAGAGGTATTAAAAGAGGAGAAGGCAGTTCAAACATGGTTCCAGTATGGGCAATTACAGGCCAGGTGGAAAATAGATCAAAAAATTGGTTTTGTCCAAATTGAGGACAACTTATTTAAGAGATCAAAGTTTAATGAATATAAAGAGGATATATAATGTATTAATACAGATAGATTCGGAAACAGAGTTAGTTAAAGATTGTATGGTAAAGTGGGCTCAAAATATTGAAGAACCAACAATGTTGGATACATGGGAAAAAATTTGGGTAAGAAATGTGAAATTTACACAAGCTCAAAACCTGAGAGAAATTTTTTATAAGATGTTCTATAGATGGCATTTAGATCCTAAAAAGCTGGCTTCTATGTATCCGAATTTACAACCCAAATGTTGGAGATGTGGTTCTCTCGATGCTACCTATTTCTATATATGGTGGACTTGCCAAAAGATTAAGGCATTTTGGATAAAAATATGGTGGATTATGCAAAATATCTTCAAAAGAAGGATAAAGTTTACTCCTCAGTTATTTTTGCTAGGTATAAGTACTGACTTTACAGCGGTAGAGACTAACTTGATCCTGCACTTAATAACGGCAGCAAGACTGTTGGTGGCACAATACTGGAAGAAGGAAGACCTGCCTACAACTCAAGAATGGACATTGAAAGTTACAAATTTAGCTGAGATGGCTAAAATATCGGCATATCTTTTTTTTTAAGTTTTTTTAATTTTTAATTTAAAACAAATACAACATCTTTCTTTTTTTTTAGAACAGAACTTTTTTATTTTTCTTTAAAAAAAACACAAATATGTCATCATTTGTCAATCATTAAGACATTGAAGTACAATTTTTTTTGTTGTGTGTACCCCTCCCTCCCTCCACCCCCCCACCCCCCCTCCTCCTTCCCCCCCCCCGACTTCCCAGAACCCGTATACGGTATGGATTTTTAACTAACACAGTCTAAAATCTATTGAGAAAAAAGAAATAAAGAAATTAATAACATTCTAGATTGACCTTAGCTTCTTCTTACTGAACTGACTTTTAACAGTTTAAATCATTTCTGATCTTAAGCATAGGCTAACTGGAATTTCTTAGTCCCGTATTTATTTTGTATATAGTCAATCCATTTTTTCCAGTCTCGTTTATATCTCTCATTTGAATGATCTTTGAGATATGCCGATATTTTAGCCATTTCAGCTAAGTTTGTTACTTTCAATGTCCATTCTTGGATTGTAGGCAAGTCTTCCTTCTTCCAATATTGCGCCACCAACAGTCTTGCTGCAGTTATCAGGTGCAGAGTCAAATTGGTCTCTACCACTGTAAAGTCAGTACATATACCTAGTAAAAATAACTGAGGACTAAACTTTATCCTTCTTTTAAAAACATTTTGCATGACCCACCATATTTTTATCCAAAATGCCTTAACCTTTTGGCAGGTCCACCATATATGATAATATGTAGCATCGAGAGAACCACACCTCCAACATTTAGGCTGTACATTCGGATACATAGAAGCCAACTTTTTAGGATCTAAATGCCATCTATAGAACATCTTGTAAAAATTTTCTCTCAGATTTTGAGCTTGTGTAAATTTCACATTTCTTACCCAGATTCTTTCCCATGTATCCAACATTATTGGTTCCTCAATATTTTGAGCCCATTTTATCATACAATACAACATCTTTCTTTACATGCTATAGAAAGTATATCAGTTGGTTACAAATAGACTTTCGTGCATCTCTTCCACAGTCAACAAACATAATTCATGTTAACTCGAGCATTTTAACTCAAATATTCATACATATCACCATCATCATATATCCATTTTCATTTGACTATAATTATTAAATAATAATAATAATAATAATAATAATCTTAAACAATACATGCCCACACCAGTGGGAAAAGAAAAAAACAAAAAAACAAAAAACAAAGAAGACGAAAAGAACAAAAGACAAGGCAGGGAAAAGAGAAAAAAAAAGAAGAAAAAAAAGAACACAGGTATATATTATAAAAAAAGTATATCAGCTGGTTACAACATGTTTTGGTGCATCTCTTCCATTAATTCATATTAATTGAAATATCTTAACTCAAATGTTTACCATATTGACATCATTATACCTCCACTTTTAGTTGACTACAGTTATTGAAACATCCTTCATCCTCAACTATGCCAAAGATTTAATCCATAACCACATGCTGACATTTCATTTACTTGTTTGTAAAATCCTCTATTAACATCAAATCCTCATATCCTGTATTAGCTGAACATCCCTAATATTTAATACCAAAAATTCCATCTTCCATGCAATGTAGTTTATTATCATTCTCCCTTCTTTAAGTAATTGTATCGTATATCGTAACATTTTCCCCATATTAGTTAACATTTAACTGTATATATTTTATTTTATTTTTTAATAGTGACAATTATTGTGATTAATAACCTTTGTATATGGTCCAAAAATATTTCCAACCTTCCCTTCTCATATCCAATTATTATTTATCATATCAACTCCACATTATATACATTACTATCAATATCAATTATTATTCAGCTATATCTATTACAAATAAAAGTAATTAGATTTAGCTAATTTTAAATTGTATTCTTCCATCTATCAGCCTATGTCTCTCCAATAACAAAACCTTCTTAATCCTATTGCCATTCGTGGAATAGATTTACCAAATGTTTTTATAAGCAAGTCCAAACAGGGATATCTTCGCACCTTTTTGCTCAGAATGTCTCTGATGAAATAATAACGTTGTCCCAGGCTTATTAAACTTTTCAATTTGTTTTTAATTCTCAAGGGTGGAATTAAAAAATCTGCAAGTGATGTTTCATAAAGTGTAGATTCTTTAATGCTTCTCATTCCTCCTGCGCTCTGTCTTTTAAGATGAATCTTCTGTATGGCTGCCCCCCTTTCTCTTTCTCCCTCCGAGATAAAACAGATGCCCTGCGTGTCAGCAAGTTGAGAGACTTCATTTCTCACATTCTTCATTTGTATTTCAGGAACATTCAAACATTCAACATTCTCACTTTTTTCTTCATATTTTAATATCAAATAGTCCAATTTTTTTCCAAATCTTTCATATGAATCAAACAACTTTTGAAAAAAGAGAAAAATATTTGAAACGAACCTTTTGACGCCATGTTGTGACGCAGTTAAATGCTCTAAAATATTTGCAAGTAAAGACACGCTGGGAGCTGTGCGATCTTATCTGATCTTAGACCAACACAGCCAAGCAATAAAAGTGTCAGATCATAAAAAGCCAATTTGTAGTAAATTAGTTTACAACCCACTTAAGAAGAGTCAGGAGGTAGTCTTTAAAACATTTAAGAAATAGGGTAACCACCAGCCATAAATCCATTGAAGAAAAACCAATTCGCCGCTAGATTCTTCTGTTCTTTGGTTTCAATTAGCTTAAATTTTAGTGTGGACCATCTCTCTTTGAGTAATAAAAGCAGCTTACCAGTTGAATTCACTTTTACCATTCTTAGGGGCAACCTGCAGTTTCGGTTAGCATACAGCTAATCCAGAAGGAGCTGGCAAGAGGGGTTGAATTCCAAGCCCTCCCGGAGACCTGCGAATGTCTCTGAGGTCACTGGATCTCCCCTCACCTTTCACTGTCTCTTCAGGACAGCTAGGGTCCGAGACGACCCGTCCAAATTCCTTCGGAATAGGGGAATTTCAGGAATAGCCTGAAACTCCGTCTTCTCACTGCTAAGCCCTGCCTCCTTCCTAATATCGGCATATCTTAAAGATCACTCAAATGAGAGATATAAACGAGACTGGAAAAAAATGGATTGACTATATACAAAATAAATATGGGACCAAGAAATTCCAGTTAGCCTATGCTTAAGATCAGGAATGATTTAAATTGTTTAAAGTTAGCTTAGCAAGAAAGAGCTAAGATCAATGTAGAGATGTTATTAATTTCTTTATTTCTTTTTTCTCATCAGATTTTAGACTGTGTTTGTTAAAAATCGATACCGTGTACGGGTTCTGGGAAGTCGGTGGGGGAGGAGGTGGGAAGGAGGGGGAGGGCGGGGAGGGAGGGATATATCTTAGGCTAGACACGATGTGTTAGATCTCAATGCAATGTGATTTCACATGTATACTGTTTTTCTTTAATTTTTCTTTAAAAATAGGATAAGCCAAGTACATCAACATATAGTGGAAATACACCAAGGGGAGGAGGAGTAGGGAAGAAGAAAGATGGGTAGAGAGGGATTAGAGAGAGGGTGGGGGGGAGGCGAAAAGGAAGGGGGGAGCGGATCTGGAGAGAGGAGTGGTAGAGGGCGAGGGGAAGTAGGGTAGAGGGGGATGATGGAGGGAAGATAGAAAGTTGGAGGGTGGGGGAAGAAAGAGGTGTATGGAGAATGGAAGAGGTATATTGGGCTTTTATTTTCTGGGGCATTGTTGACAAGAGGAATTGATTCAATTATTGTTTTATACACCATAGTGTATACTTGTGAGTGTATGAAAATGAAAATAAAATATACTAAACTACGAAACTGTTGATCACATACTCAACTGCTGTAAAAAAATCGTGCAGACTGATTATAAATTGCGGCACAATTCAGTAGCACAAATAATCCATTGGAATTTGTGCAAAATTATAATATTAAAACAGCAACAAACTGGTCGGAACATCAGCCTGAAAAAGTCACCGAAAATCAGATGGTCAAGATCTTGTGGGATTTCCGTATACAAACCGACAAAATACTGGCGCATAATACACCACACATCACACTGGTTGAGAAAAATAAGGTCACAATCATAGACATCGCAATACCAGGTGATAGCAGGATCGCTGAGAAGGAACATGAAAAAATTGCAAAATACCAGGACTTAAAAATCGAAATTCAACGACTATGGCACAAACCAGCAGTGGTAATTCCAGTGGTAATTGGCACACTGGGTGCTATTCCAAAAGCACTGAAATTACATTTAAAACAGTTAAAAATTGACAAAATCACCATCAGTCAAATGCAAAAAGCCGCACTACTTGGACCTGCACGCATATTACAAAAATACATTACGACGTCCTAGGCCCCTGGGTGGGGCCCGACTAGTAACCAATGCCAAATCCGGCGAAACAACTGGCCGCTGTGATACAATTGTATAATAATAATAATAATAATAATAATAATAATAATAATAATAATAATAATAATAATAATAATAAATATAAAATGCAAGTATTAGAAATAACAACTGAGATGATCAAAAATCGAGTTAAAAAGGTAAAGAATTGGACATCACCTGGAAAGGACCAATTACATGGTTTCTGGCTCAAATATCTGACCAGTTTACATGCAATATTGGCCAGGCAACTGAATGAAATTTTACAAAAGGGCCAAATTGATGAATGGTTGACAACTGGAAAAACATACTTGATTCAGAAAGATCCAACTAAAGGAACAACACCTGAAAACTATAGACCAATAACATGCTTACCAACAACCTTCAAATTACTCACAGGCATTATTGCAGATAACATGATGGATTATTTGGAAACAAACAACATCTTGCCAGTAGAGCAAAAAGGCAACAAAAGAAGGAGCAGGGGCACAAAAGATCAGCTTCTAATTGATAAAATGATATTAGAAAATTGTAAGAACAGAAAAACGAACTTGAATATGGTCTGGATTGATTACAAAAAGGCATTTGACTCACTGCCACATAGTTGGATCATAAAATGCTTAGAAACAACTGGCATTAGCAAAAATATTACATCCTTTACTGAAAAGGCAATGAAACAATGGAGAACTGAGTTGGCAGTAGGGAATGAGAGCTACGGAATGGTTAATATCAAGCGAGGAATTTTCCAGGGTGATTCACTTTCACCTCTTCTCTTCATCATCGCAATGATCCCACTATCAGTAATCTTTAAAAAAATGAAATTAGGCTACCAAACAGCCAAAAAAGCTGAAAAAATTTCGCATTTACTATATATGGATGATTTGAAACTCTATGGAAAGTCAGAAATAGAAATCCAATCATTGACAAATACAGTCCGAGTATTCAGCACCGATATTTCAATGCAGTTTGGCATGGAAAAATGCGCCACTGTATCCATAAAAAGGGGCAAAATCACTGCATCTGAGGGAATTGAAATGCCCAATGGCCAACTAATTAAATGCAAAGAAAATGAAGCCTACAAATACTTAGGCATTCTGCAGTTGGATAACATCAAGCATGGAGAAGTAAAAACTATTGTCAGGCGAGAGTACACCAACAGAGTTAGGAAAATTTTAAAATCTAAATTGAATGGTGGAAATACAATCAAGGCCATAAATACCTGGGCAATACCAGTTATAAGATACACAGCTGGCATAGTTAACTGGACACAAGCTGATTTGGACCTTTTGGACCGAAAAACCAGGAAACTAATGACAATACACTACAGTTTACATCCACGTGGTGATACTGATAGACTATATCTGCCCCGAAAATCAGGTGGCAGAGGATTATTACAAGTGAAGCAAACAGTTGAAGAAGAAAAACATGCACTGGCTGATTATTTAAAAGACACTCAAGAACATCTATTAATCAAAGTAAAGAACAAAAATCTACTGAAGACCCAACAGACAAAACAAGAATACAGAAAAGATGTGATAAAATCAAGAATGGAGAGTTGGCAGAACAAAGCACTGCATGGTCAATTTCTGGAAAAAATAAAAGATAAAGTGGACAGTGAACAAACTTGGTTATGGTTAAAAACAGGTACATTAAAGAAAGAAACAGAGTCACTAATCCTGGCTGCGCAAGAACAAGCTATCCGCACAAATGCCATTGAGGCCAAAATCGAAAAATCCTCTGATGATGCCAAATGCAGACTTTGCAAAGAAGCTGATGAAACTGTTGATCACATACTCAGCTGCTGTAAAAAAATCACGCAGACTGATTATAAATTGCGGCACAATTCAGTAGCACAAATGATCCATTGGAATTTGTGCAAAAATTATAATATTAAAACAGCAACAAACTGGTGGGAACATCAGCCTGAAAAAGTCACCGAAAATCAGATGGTCAAGATCTTGTGGGATTTCCGTATACAAACCGACAAAATACTGGCGCATAATACACCAGACATCACACTGGTTGAGAAAAATAAGGTCACAATCATAGACATTGCAATACCAGGTGATAGCAGGGTCGCCGAGAAGGAACATGAAAAAATAGCAAGATACCAGGACTTAAAAATCGAAATTCAACGACTATGGCACAAACCAGCAGTGGTAATTCCAGTGGTAATTGGCACACTGGGTGCTATTCCAAAAGCACTGGAATTACATTTAAAACAGTTAAAAATTGACAAAATCACCATCAGTCAAATGCAAAAAGCCGCACTGCTTGGATCTGCACGCATATTACGAAAATACGTTACGACGTCCTAGGCCCCTGGGTGGGGCCCGACTAGTAACCAATGACAAATCCGGCGAAACAACTGGCCGCTGTGATACAATTGTACAATAATAATATAATAAAATACAAAAGGAGGTATCTTCCCACATGTTAAAAACAAGAAAAGATTAAGGACACAATTGGTCCATTGCTGGGAGAAAGTGGCCAGAAGGTGACAAGCAGCAGGGGTAAAGCAGAACTATTTAACTCATGTTTGGCATCTGTCTTTACCCAAAGGGATAAAACAGTCCAACCTATCAAGAACAGCACCCCAAAAATCAGATTAGGAACCCAAGATGAGATAGGGAAGAAAATGGTAAGTGAGCACCTGTTACCCTAGCCAAGGTCCAATTCCCAGGACCGAATGGGTTACACCCCAGGGATCTGAAGGAACTGGCAGACGAGCTCTCCAAACAACTGAACTATATCTTTCAGAGATCCTGGAGTACCGGAGAACTACCATAGGATTGCTGATGTGATTCCCCTCTTCAGAAAGGGAGAAAACAGATCAAGAGCCCAAAGCCAACATGGGTTTGTCAAAAACAGATCATGCCAGACTAGCCATATTGCCTTCTTAGATAAAGTGACAAAACTAGTGGACCATAGGAATGCCATCGATATAGTTTACTTGGACTTCAGCAAGTCCTGATAAGGTAGACCATAACCTACTACTAGATAAAGTAGAAGAATGTGGGTTAGACAGCATCACCACCAGATGGCTTTGTAACTGGTTGACCAACCGCACACACGTGTACTCCTAGATGGAACTGCCTCTTCATGGAGGGAAGTATGCAGTGGAGTACCCCAAGGCTCTGTGTTGGGCCCAATACTCTTCAACATCTTCATCAGTGATTTGGATGAGGGTGTTAGGTATGTAAGCTAACAGTTGGATTAAGATTATATATGTCATGATAGTAGTGCTGTTTCTTTAAGTACTGCTGTTATCGCAAGTGGTCATAAGAAGGAGCCAGAATGACTGTTAGCTCTCTGTTTGTTAAATGCTGATCGGTGGGGGAACTCATTAGATTTGCAGATGACCCCAAGCTGGCAGGAATAGCCAACACTCCAGAATACAGGCTAAAGATACAGAAGGATCTTGATACACTTGAACATTGGGCACTGTCTAAGAAAATGAGATTCAATGAAGTAAGGTTCTACCTTTAGGCAACGAAAACAAAATGCACAGGTACAGAATACCTTGCTCCACAGTAGTAACTATGAAGGGGATCTTGGAGTCCTAGTGGACAACCCTTTAAATATGAGCCAGCAGTGTGCAGCAGCTGCCAGAAAGACCAACACAGTTTTAGGCTGCATAAACAGAGGAATAGAATCAAGCTCACGTGAAGTGTTAATACCACTTTATAAGGTCTTGGTAAGGCCACACTTGGAATTCTGCATTCAGTTTGGTCACCATGATGTAGAAAGGATGTGGAGACTCTAGGAAGAGTGCAGCGAAGAGCAACAGAGGGGATCAGGGGACTGGAGGCTAAAGCCTATGAAGAACGGTTGCAGGAACTGGGTATGTCTAGTTTACTGAAAGGAAGGACTAGGGGAGACGTGATAGCAGTGTTCCAATATCTCAGGGGTTGCCACAGAGAAGAGGCATCCCAACTATTCTCCAGGGCACTTGAGTGCAGAACAAGAATCAATGGGTGGAAACTAAACAAGGAGCGAAGCAACTTAGAACTGAGAAGAAATTTCCTGACAGTTAGAATAATTAATCAATGGAACAACTTGCCTCCAGAAGTTGTGAATGCCCCAACACTGGGAGTCTTTAAGCTGTTGGATAGTCATTTGTCTGAAATGGTATAGGATTTCCTGCCTAGGCAGAGGGTTGGGCTAGAAGACCTCCAAGATCCCTTCCCACTCTGCTATTGTATTGTATAGTATTGTATTGCATTGTATTTTGCTCTTTGCCTAGTCGCCCCCACCCTTGGAAGGCCTTCAGGGGTAATGTCTAACCTGATTGTAGGCTCTTCTGTCCCTCCATTGAGAGCTGCAGCCTTTAGCAGCGAGGACTGATTTCTGCTTGTGTTTTCCCAGCTGCAGGGGGCTGCCATTTTGGCCCCGTGGGGCCTCTCCTCCCCCTTCTTCCCAAATGGCTCTGCGGGGCAAATACCCTAGCCCCACCCTCAAGAATTAGCAACAAAAAACACAGCTTGTGCTACTAAGAGCTGCCGGCCTCCTGCAGTTAAGTGTGGCCTCCTGCTGAGAGCCTTCTCTCCCCCCACCTTCTCCCACTTAAAGAGGAGTGTTCTTAAAGAAGAAGCCTCTGGAATTCTCCTGTGACTCAGAAAGGGGCAGAATAGGGTTTGCATAAATCCTGAAAGCAAGGTTGCTGGAACCCAGATGACAAAGTCATTGCTGTCTGAAGAGAAAACTAGTGATCTTTCCTCAGTTTCCAGGTGCGTGGGGAGGGGCTCTTCCTGCTGCCGGCCTTGTGGCAGCTGCTTCTGCCTTTCCTACTTGGAGGTAGGCTGGGGGGAGGGGGGGAATTGATCCACCGCCTGCCTCTTTAACCCCCCCTTGATGGAGATATGCCTCCTTTTGGCCTTTGCCTGCCTCCCCCGCCCTTGGCTAATGCCTCTGCGATGGTCTCTCACCTTTTTAAGGGCTCCTCAGAGCCTCTGGTGGTGGTTGTTGCTGCAGGGCTCAGAGCTGGGCTCCTGCCGGCGTCCTCTGAGCTGCTGGGGGCCGCCATCTTGGACCACGTGGTTTCAAGATGGCCCCCGGCTCCAAATTCAAAAAGCTCCCCTTTGCTGGAGCACATGGAAATGGCTTGTGGCTTTGCAGGCTGCCATGCGGCTGCCGCTGCTGCTGGAAGCTCTCTCTCTCTCGCCTCCCCCTGCCTGCCGCAGCTCTTTCTGAGCCTCTCCGGCTCTCACCTTGTTCACTGGTGATCGCTGCCAGCGCAGGCTCTCCAGGGCGTTTTAACAAGCCACGGTCTGTGGCTCAACCCCTGAGGGGAGCGGGGGAGCGCTCCTGCTCCTGAGAAGCCTCTGCGGCAAGGGCTTGCCTGCAAGAGGCTTGTGCCCTGTCCTCCTCCTTGCCCGGCAAAGGTCCTCACTGAGTGACTCCGTCTCACTCAGTGGCCAGGGTAGCGTGCCGCCCCAGGGGCCTTGTGGCAGTCCAGTCCTTGCAGGAGGAGGCTGTGCGCGATGTAGGGAGGCAGGATTCGCTGGGGCCAAGCTTATTTTCCTTAATCCTTTGTAAATTACTGGAGGTCCAGAGTGGTGCAACCTTTCCAGTGAGTGGATGAATCAAATATGGGGAATACCTGGTGGCCAGGGGGCGTTGCCCAAAGAGCTTATCTGACTCATCCAATCATGAGAGAACAAGGTCAACCCCATTCTGGATACTCCTCTCCCCTTACTATGGAGAAAAAATAATTTTAATTCTATCATTGTTCTGACAGTTTTTAAACATATAATTTTAAGTTATAGTTCTTAATTTCATCGTCTCTACATCTTTACACTGGTCAAGGTTTAAAATCAAGCTATTATATAATTGCACTAAATTACCTGATAAAGAGCTGGCTAAACTACCTCTTCGCAGCTTGCAGTCATCTTGGCTCAGTTGTCGCTGGAGTTTACTTTTTCCACTAGATGAAAAGATGTCAGGATTGCTGAATTTTCGGCAGCGCAAAGAAATGGATTCTGTTATGACATCCTAGAAAAAAAGGCAAAAAAATAAATAGAATAAGCTTACTCTACAAAAGTTCATGAGGCCTTGTACTGTTTGGATTCCCTCATAGAAATAGATAAGAAATGTATTAACACAAAACTATTTTAATAATTTTAACTGCAGCTATTGTATCAAGCAATACTAAATGAAAAATGCTGCCATTCTTAAGTTCTGTTTTACTGTCATGCAAAAGAGAATTAATATACAATACATAAGGCATCCATGAAAAGTATTGGAAATTTCAAATGATGTAAAATATACCAATTAGGCTATACTAGTGTATAATATTGGGACCTCATTACACTCAAGTTTAATAATCTTACACTGCTTCTCAATATTTCTCTAGGCACTTCAAATGTGTTGCTTTTGACCCTTAACCTGTTTGGAATTTTAATGTTTTTATTAGATTTTAGCTGATTATAAGTTAGACTTGTGTTATCCCACACTGCAGGAAGTCCAGATTGATATCATGGCAAAGGTATCAAAGGCCACTGAAAAATCCCAAAAGAGTAATGCGTTTCATCCCAGGTTCCTATTTAGGTCTTGTGACAGCACAGTTTCTGTGTCTTACCATGATTTGAATCCTGAGTAAAAAGGGTTAGGAAAATCGCCTCCCTGGAATCAGTTCTGGTGGGAAATGGCAAACTGATGTTCCATAAACCATGGGTGACATTACAGTTGAAAAGCAGTTTGATATAGGATTCAGACTGCTGAAAATTTTCTCCAGATGAAAATGAGATTTTGAGATTACCCATAGGCATGTCAGACAGCTGTTTCAGGTGAGTCGATGGCAGAAACATAGAGTTGTTTATGCTCAACTGGGAGTCACAAGACTCCATCATGCTCTCAACCATTAAGCCTTTTTTGGAGACTCAAACTTCAGTCAAATCTCATCTGTTTAGCCACTTTGGAATTTACTTTTTTATTAACTATTTACTTTTCTATTTACTATTTATTAAGACTGAAAAATCTTGAAATCACAAATTTGACTTCCACTGGATGGGGCCCCTTCAATCCATTTAAAAAGAAACTTACTGTATTTTTCAGAATGTAAGACACACCGGAGTATATGATGCACCAAGATTTTGAAGAGGCAAATAAAAAAAAAAGTTTTTGCACTCTGCAAACCTCCCAAAAACGGCCCATTTTTCACAAAACGGGCCCGTTTTTTCACCAAAACAGGGCAGGCTGCAGTCTTAAAAGCGTTTAAAAGCGTGGCGCCAACAGCCAACATTACTCTTTTGAAAAGAGTCTTTCTCTTTTGAAAAGAGTCTTTCTGTTCCCGAGCAGCTGTCGCATCGCGCTTGCTGACCAGGTCATCCCTTCGTTTCATTTTGTTTCTCTTCACCTTCCAGCTGCTTGCTACTTCCCTCACTCCAAGCTGGAGTATGCCACGTGGCTGAAAGGAGGTGGGCAGCGGCGGGGGGTAGGCTAGCGCACGCCAGCTCACGACTTTCGCAAAGGAAGGCCTTCAGGCCTTGCCTCGCGAAAGCTGCAAGCTGGAGTATGCCGCATGGCCGAAAGGAGGTGGTCAGCAGCGGCAGTGAGGAGGAGACGCTAGTTTACGCCAGCTCATGGCTTTCGCGAGGGAAGGCTTTCAGGCCTTGCCTTGCGAAAGCCGTGAGCTGGTATATGCCGCATGGCCAAAAGGGGGTTTCCTGCTAACCCCCCCTCCCGTCTCCAGTCTCGCCTGGCTGGCTAAGCCTGCCAGGAGGTAGGCCTAGCTGACCCGGTTGTCCCTTGTCTCTTCAGTCCAGCTTACCTGCTGCCTCGTCACCTGCCTGCTTCCTGCTGCATCCATCGCATCAGAGAGCTGCTGATTCTGCCTGCTGGTAAGTGACCCGGGTTTTTTTTTCTTTTATGCTTTAAATGCTTTTTTAAAGAATATTTTATTTATTGTGTGTAGAATTTTTTTAATCATTTTATTTAAAAGTATTGAGTATAGAATTTTTTTTAATGGTTTATTTCAATTTATTGTGTGTAGAATCTTTTTTTTAATTGTCTTAGACTATTTAAAAAATATTCTATCAACAATAAATTGAAATAAACCATTAAAAAATATTCTATACTCAATACATTTAAAAGTATTGTGTACAGAATATTTTTAAATGGTTTTATTGTAATTTATTGTGTATAGAATATTTTAATGGTTTTATTGTAATTTATTGTGTATGGAATATTTTTAAATGGTTTTATTGTAATTTATTGTGTGTAGAATATTTCAATGGTTTTTAAGGACATTTGTAATATTTATAGAATATTTTTTTAATTATTTTTAGGGAAATTTTATTTATTTATTGTTTATAGAATATGTTTATTACAAGAAATGTTATTCCTTTTTCCAAATGTTTTATTTGTGATGCAATATGTTGCTTTTAAATGTGCAGGTTGGTGCATGGTTTATGTGTCTCAAAATGGCTGCTTTTCTATGGGCAGGCCAGGTTGGTGAAAGGCAGCTTTGCCAGATTTTGTGTGGTTCTGTGTGCTATCTGGTTGTTTAGGTAATTGTGAGGTGGTTGCTCGTTCTGTGAGCTACCCGGCACTGTCCTTTATAATTTCCCACAATGCCTTGATGATTTTTATTCCAGTGGCTTTGTCTTTACTGTCCTTAGGGTTAGGTAAAAAAACTGGTTTCGTCTGCAGTCTTTTGGGGGGAAACTGTTATTTTTTGGTATTTTCCTGGCACTGTCATAGTTTGTGTGTGTGGGTGTGTAATGTCCCGCAGTTATCTATGCATTAATAATGATCAAGTACTAATAATATTTCCTTATACATTTTAGTGACCTTTCTTTACATAATTGGTGTTTTCTTTCATACTTTTAGATTTCTAATTTCTGTTTCTGTTAGTTAGCAATTGCTAAAAAACAAATCCCACGTGAAAAAGTATTCAAAGCCTTCTTGATTTTAATTGTCAATTTATTTATTCCTGCACATTCTAATATTTATTCATTTTCATGTTTTTCCACTGTTGTACAAACACAATTCCAACAGCTGCTAACATCTGTAAAATTAAATATGTATTATATTCCCTTTCAAATAGCCAACAACATATTTCTGGTTTTAAATCCATATCTTGCTTTACCATTGCTTCTAACTACTAACTCTTGAATAGCTACTTGGACCAACCTAAGTACTGAACCTAATTCATATATTCCTGTTTTTTTTAACCGAGAACTAAATTTCAGAAAAAGAAATCTGTATTGCTCTGTGAATCTACCTATGACATTCATTCTTGATCTAACTTCTTGGATGAAAGACTATATCTTTCCTGTTTATTTATATCTTTCCTGATTGTTGGGGGACATCCTTCCTGAAAAGACTGTACATTGTTGAGTGAAAGCAGAGGTCCCTTCTGTTACCTGTAGTTCTCAGCTTACAACCACAATTGAGTCCAATATTGTTTTATTTCTTTTGCAATTAGTATTATTTAACAGAATGAAGAAGAGGCAACAGAGTATGACCGTTTTCTTCTCCAAAAAAACAAAAGCTGGGGAATCAGCTGATCCACAACAGTCACCAGCACAACAAGCACCAGCACCAGTACCAGCACCACCAGCACCAGCACCACCAGCACAACCACTTCCACCACTTGAGATCAGAGAAAGCAGCAAGTCCATCTCCTCCACTGAAGTTCCACAACTTCCTGACGGCTGGAGTTTGCAGCAATACAGACACTTCAAGGACAAGTATGATGGATTGGCAGTATCCGACAAGAAATTAGGTTGTGAGTACTGTGCAAAACCCATGTTCTCATTAGAGAAAGGTATTCATGTTTCTAGAGAGTGGAAACATTTCCAGGTTGTGCCAGCAGGGAAAACTAAGGAGACAGAACAAGCATCACTCAGAAAAAAATTAAAGGAACATTTTCAATCAAAAGCACACCTTATTTGCTTGGAGAGCAGTAAACAACGGGAGCATTATGCTTTAACCAAATCCATAGATAAGTCAACTGACAAACATTTATCCAGTACTTGCAAAATATTTTCCACTATTTACGATCTGGCGCAAAGATGTAATCCATTCTCAGACATCGAAGCGCAGGTAAATTTGCTAACTACAGTTGGAGTGGATGTGGGAGTTGGCTTGCATTCACGGAGATCCGCAGTGAAAATAGTTGAATTCATTGCGAACGAAATTAAAACCACCATGTTTTCCAGGATTATTGCAAAGAATCTAAAGGTGTGCCTAATAATCGATGAAGCCTCAACACTTTCAATGAAAGCAGTGCTGATAGTTTTTGTTAGAGTTGAGGATCCAGAATGCCCAGCAACCATTTTCTTTGAGCTTTTGGAATTAGAGAAACAAGATGCGGAAACCATATGTTCTGCAGCGATGGGAAGCTTGCGTAAAGTTGGGTTTACCATCGAATATCTCCAGAAGAATTTTATCACTTTCTGCTCTGATGGTGCCAACGTTATGCTTGGAAGAAAATCTGGAGTCAGCACCAGAATAGCTCAAGACTTCCCAAACATCGTAATCTGGCATTGCTTGAACCACTGCCTCCAATTTGTGCTGGATGATGCAATAAGAGAAATAAAGCAACTCAACCACTTCAAGATCTTCATTGATAAAATACACACCACCTTCCACAAATCCTGCAAGAACTAGAATGACCTTTTCCAAATCTCTGAACAATTGGGCATTGAAATTGTGAAGATTGGCAGAGTTTTGGGACCAAGATGGGCTGCTTGTAGTTTAAGGGCAACCATGGCTGTGTGGTGTGCTTATCCAGCGCTACATCAGTTTTTTCTGGGCAATGAAAGATTCCTAGGCATGGCTTCCCGTTTTGAAAATCTAAATTTTTTGAAGGATTTTGCTCTCATGATAGATATTCTAAATGAAATTTCTCATCTGTCAAATGCCCTGCAGGGGAGAGAAACAGATATCATCAAGGCCGAAAAGTTAGTATTGCGAACAATCAAAGCTTTTGAAGTGCTTAGACAGAGAAAGGGCACATGTGAAAACAACACTGATGCAATGCTAAAAACACAAGCCTTCAAAAACATCAATTTAGCTCCAAATCAACGATTTCTTGCCCTTCCTCGTGACAAGATTCTGTCAAGCATCGTCACAATTTGAACAAAAGGCTGATGGATTGCGACCATCTAAAAACAATTGCCAGCCGCAAACAAGTTACACTTTATCACATATTTGGAGCCAGATTACTGGAACATTGAAGATATAGTCGTTCCATGGACTGAGGCAGAGGTAGCATTGTTTGAATTTGGTGACATTTTTAATTACGAAATTAATTTAAACGACTACAGAGGTTTTTTGGAAAATGTGCTAAAAAATCCAAACAAGTACAAAATTCCTGACAGTATCAGAAAAGCTAGAGATATTGTCAGGACAATTGCTGTTAGTTCAGCAGAGGCGGAAAAGGGGTTCTCAAAAATGAACCTCATATGTTCAGAGCAAAGAACCCACCAAATTGTTCTAAACATAAGTAATCTGATGGTGATAAGTGTTGATGGCATGGCTGTTGAGAGATGGGACCCAATTCCTGCAGTGAAAAAGTGGTTCAGAGTGTACCACCACACGGCTGATGATCCACAAATAAAGACCAAGAAAACTGCAACTGAGGAGTCTGGAAGCCTAAGAACAATATGGAAATATCAACAACCAGAAAACCAATAACACAAGTACTTGAGTGTATCTCTTTCATTGTGTTATTCTTATGTAAGGTATAAGTGCATGCGATTAAAGTCCTCCTTTCTGTGTCTCTTCTTTGTGCAGGTTATTGGAGCAAGGTGGTGAGGTGGTGGTGTGCAGAAGAGCGGCAAGGCAGTAATCTTCCTTCTGTTAGTAGCTGTCTTTATTGCTGGGTGTGTTGGTTTCATCCTTAATATAGTAAGTGCAAGCGATTAAAGTCCTCCTTTATGTGTCTCTTCTTTGTGCAGGTTATTGGAGCAAGGTGGTGAGGTGGTGGTGCAGAAGACAGAGAAGAGGACAGTAATCTTCCCTCTGTAAGTAGCTGTCTTTATTGTTTTGTGTGCTGGTTTCATCCTTAATATAGTAAGTGCAAACGATTAAAGTCCTCCTTTCTGTGTCTCTTCTTTGTGCAGGTTATTGGAGCAAGGTGGTAAGGTGGTGGTGTGCAGAAGACCGGTAAGGCAGTAATCTTTCCTCTGTAAGTAGCTGTCTTTATTGCTGAGTGTGCTGGGTTCGACCTTAATATAGTAAGTGCAAACAATTAAAGCCACCTTTCTGTGTCTCTTCTTTGTGCAGGTTATTGGAGCAAGGTGGTGAGGTGGTGGTGCAGAAGACGGAGAAAAGGACAGTAATCTTTCCTCTGTAAGTAGTTGATTTATTGCTTGGTGTGTTGGTTTCATCCTTAATATAGTAAGTGCAAGCGATTAAAGTCCTCCTTTATGTGTCTCTTCTTTGTGCAGGCTATTGGAGCAAGGTGGTGAGGTGGTGGTGCAGAAGACGGAGAAAAGGACAGTAATCTCCTCTGTAAGTAGCTGATTTATTGCTGGGTGTGTTGGTTTCTTCCTTAATATAGTAAGTGCAAACAATTAAAGCCACCTTTCTGTGTCTCTTCTTTGTGCAGGTTATTGGAGCAAGGTGGTAAGGTGGTGGTGTGCAGAAGACCGGCAAGGCAGTAATCTTCCCTCTGTAAGTATCTGTCTTTATTGTTTTGCGTGCTGGTTTCATCCTTCATATAGTAAGTGCAAGCGATTAAAGCCTCCTTTCTGTGTCTCTTCTTTGTGCAGGCTATAGGAGCAAGGTGGTGGTGCAGAAGACACACCTACAGAAGAGGTTCCAAAAATTTTTGAAACCCATCACTGAGTGAGACTCACCTAATGATGGCAACTGGGACTGCTGCAACTTCCATCATGGCATGGTCATGTGATATCACACTTTACAACTATGTTGCTTAGCGCAGATTTGCCCATCCAAATTACCATCTTTAAGTGAGGGCTATTTGTAAAGTCAGATCGAGGGACAATCTCTTCAACTAAAGATATACCACTGCCTCTTTCAGATGGCTGTCATAACCCCCCTTTCCCAATGTTATGTTGATAATTTGTCCAATATATTATGCAATTTTTCAGAATTCACAAGATTAAAGGAATTTCAGATCATGCTGCAAAATTTTATTTCTGATAACTGTTCAGATTCCAGCTATGCAGAGACCTGATTGCAACAAACCTGAGCAATAAGCTAAATATTACCAAGACAACTCATGTGGATAGCTCTCTTTCTAACTCACTTCCTAATGGAGAGCATTTCATCCTAAACAGAACTAAGGCACTGATACAGTAAAGGTGGAGGAGTATGAATAATTTGCTCCCTGAACATCACTGCATAGGTTTGAACATGAGCTGGTTCACATGTTCTGTCAAGTTCTTATTCAGTCTTCCATCACCTGTGCTCTAAATGCCTCTTCCACTGCTTTATCTCCCACAGAGCTTCATTAAACCATTGAACCCCAAGAAACTGAAGAAAGGAAGAAGATGCCTGGGAATGATTTTCTTAGCACTTTGGCAACCTGTGAATTAACTCACCAGGCATTGATATATTGAGGATATTCTCAAGTGTCGGGATTCATAAAATGAAGCAAAGTTTCTAACAATACTCAGTGATTTGAAACAATAACTAAAGCAAATCAGGAAGTAATTCAACCATATCCAAAGACCTCATACAACATAGTCCTTCAGATCATGTACCAGATGTTCTGGGACAAAGACCAGCCAAGTGTGTAAACCATGAGTCAGAGCTAAAGCTCCCTCAGAAAACTCACAGTTGAATGGAGGTCATGAACTCTCAGGTTTTCCCAGAGATTCTGCCCCCTCATAAAATTAAAATAAAAGTACTCCAGCATAAAAGTAAGGGACACCAGGTTTTTCCAATCCAGGTCTGCAATAAAAACCAGGAACCTATGAAGAGAATCTGTCATGTAGCGAGGCAGAAAAACATGAGAAAAATCCTTAATTTGTCCTTGCAACCATCACATATGCACACTATGCCTTCAAGTTATCACTAAGAATTATCTCCATCTCTCCCCTACCTAGAAACTGCACTAGTATAGGACCCAGAGGGGTAAATTCTTATAGAATGGTAAGTGCCCAAAGCGTGCACGTTCCCAAACCACCAAAATGTGATGCATGTGCATTCCCCCACACACCCCACGCATACGCATGCAGGGGACCCGCATGTGCCCTGCTCCCCCCACAGAGACCCAAAGACCAGCTGGCCGGTGGGAGGCATGCCCGCATGCATGGCACAGCTGAATTGGGGCGACAGCTCGCATGCCCGCAGAGAGCGCTGCGTGCCACCTCTGGCATGCGTGCCATCATAGGCATAGATACTCTCTCCCAATCTGATTTTAGTAAAATAATTCAGATCCAAGTATTTTCCAGAGCAAAGCTGTGGATAAATGTAGTTTATTATGGAAAGGACTAGCATTTATCATTAGAAATCTGAGATTGAAGCATCAATCAAATCAATCACCAAGATCTAGATTGAGATGACTGGGAGACAAATGATAACTAATTTCTAATTAAACCATCCTTTCCCTGGAATGGCTTTGCCGTCTTCATCATCATCATCATCTGAGTTCATAATTCCCAAGGATGGTCCTAATACACAGAAGCTATGTACAATAAAAGGTATATAAACAAAAGGTATACACACTAATAAAATCACATAATAAATTAATACAACTAAGATGGACTCTAGGCCCTAATGCCCTCTGGAAAAATTCTGTTTTAAGCTGTTTCTGGAAGGAAATCAGGCTGGGATCTAATAAGTTATCCACTAGAAAGCCATTCTAGAGAACTGGCACAGCCATTAAAAATCAGCACTGCTGAGCCTCCCTCCGGTCTCCAACCTCCCTAAAGTTATACACCACTGACAGTTTCTCCTAGGAAGCCTATTTGGCCAGTCCAATTCTGATGAGAGAATGAGATAACTAGGTGACAAGCCATATAGGGCTTTAAAAGTTAATATAAGCATTTTGCAAGAGAATGGCCAACAGGCAGATTTCTCCTGCCCTCCCTCTACCAACTAGAACTACCCACCAAGAAAGGAGCAAAAACACTGGAACTCAATGTCCCCAACCCTCTTGGGAAGTCCAGAAGGATATCATGGTCAACAATATGCCAGTGAGAAGTCTAAAAGAATCAGAATAGATGTCCATTTCCATCCAGGTCCCAACAAAGTAGTGTACTAATATACCTAATGACATCTCATATCTTTGCCAGAACCCCGATTGTAGAGAATCCAGATAATCCACTTTTAATCTTCTCCAAAAAGAGAATGTTGGAGATTGAACAACACTTATAAATCTCTGGGTCCAAAGTGGGATTCTACAAGTGAGGTGGCTTTGAAGGCTTCAATTTATTTAACTTTAGTAAATATTCCTATCCCCTCTCTTTGTCTATGCAGTACTGAAATAAGTGTAACACTGGCCAGTTGGGGCTTTGTTTTCCTTCTGAGAGAAGATAAATGTAAAACACAAAATATACTGCCATCTTGCCATCACTATTACTTCAATAGAACTGTCATCTTTGTCTTTCCTTTTGCTTCTGATGTACCCAAACAAAACTTCCGTGTATTTTCAGTATTTCATATAAACTTTAGCTCATGCCTTTCCTGACTTGGTACCATTCAAAGAATATAGTATATATTAATTCAAATTAATTGTAAACAAACATAGTAACTAAAGGAAGTTTAAAACAGTGTATTGGGGAGGAGGATGGCCAAAAGGATGACAATATAGATAGCCATTGCACAATATAAAAAACTATTCTGATTTTAGAAGAAATTCGGAAGTGGATACACAGAGTGTTACAGAATATAAAATAGCCTTTATGGCAACAGATACCACTGTTTGGAGACACCTACCAACATTGATAAGTGCCATGGAATTGTTTAAATCCGCTCTATTCAGACAAGTATCTGAAACCACCAGCTGTTTGTCTCTGCCATTTTCTATGGAAATCAATTTACACAGCAGGTTTAGCTTTCACTTCAAATGTAATACATAGAGTTGGCAAATAATACCTAATACCAAATTCTTTATAACTGCTAGAATTTAACAATCCATTTACAAGGTGAACTCACCAAGCCTGTGTCCTGTGTATTTCAAATATTATCTCTGATGAAAAAGGAAAAATGCTTACAGTATGTTCTTCCAAATAATAGCAAATTAACTTAAAATAATTTAAAAACAATTTACTTCATAGGAAGTAAAACTGAATGACAAAGGTTTGGAGAAGCCATTTCCACATCTGAAATACCTTGTTTCCATTTGCCACACAGCTTTCAGTTTCTGTGCTAATGCATTAATTCCCAATATTTTTACATGTTATTAGTTACTCCTATATACCAGAAAAGAACAATCTAAAACCTTAGATACATTCTCTAAAAATCTTGCATATGTAACTCATATTCCTCTGAAAAATTACCAGCAAATTGTAATCTTTAATATGGTAGAAGTATAAAAATATTGAAGACATGGGAGCAAGGTTACTGACCATATTATTTAATTTAAATTAAACTAAACTGAAATGTCCTGATATTATTCTTATATTGTTCTGCTAACCCTGCTTCTTGAACTTCACCCCACACACAGTACCTCTTCCAATGTCAATATTTATGGTATGCATCATAGTTGTGTAACTTCTAGATAATGGGGTCTAAGGGACATATATACTTTTAATAAATACAGGGATGACACATTATCAAAATAAGTGAAGCCATGTGTTATGTATAGCGTAAAAATTGCTGAGGCTTTTCAAATGAAACAAATCGTAAATGTAGAATATTAAATATATTCACAGATCCTCACATGGACCCTGATGTATACATACAGAGACAAAGACATTTACACCAACATATGTATGCAGCAGAGCACAAGAAGAGACACAACAAGGAGAGGTTATGTTGCAAAGAAACAAACTGAATTACACAAGGATAAGGCAATAATGTGAGTATATAGGACTTTAAAAGTTATTTTGCTTTTTACATTCTTGTTACAGGAGTACTTATGATCATTTATTCAGTGACCATTCAGAGTTACAATGATGCTGCCATTCTAGCTGACCTTTTCCTGATCTTGTTGATGAGGCATGCCTGGCCTGAGCATTTGTAAGGCAGCTATGGCTATACAAGTATTTCTACCCTAGGCTGTGCACAGCAATTTCCTCACAAAACCTGGGGAAGATGGCCTCATCATGAAGGACCACACTGGATACACCTTATCAACAATGGGAATAAGGAGATGGCAAAAAATCAGCTAGGGGGATGGAGTGCAAGATGATAGGGGCCAGAGTGCAGGGTGGTAAAAGCATTTGTAGCTGAAGCAGCCCTATTCTGGTCCACAAAAATCACAAAGACACAGGCAAATCCTTTCTTTACTACGTCTTATAGGCAAGTCTTTTATCTTTACTAAGATTTTCAAACAAAACTCAATGGCAAAAAGTTTGAACAAATGAGAAGACAGCTAAGGAGTTGAGGAACCTGATGGTAAGGTAAATGGAGAGTCATGAACAGATCTGTGAGGCACATGGCTCCCCTTATATAGGGGTGGCATGATCCTGATTTATTCCTATGATGGGGCAATTCCTTTCTGGCCAGTAGTCTTGCTGATTGCTTTTGTTTAGCTCTCCTCTTCCCATTGAGAGTCCTTGCATTGGAAGGAGGTGTTAGCTCTCCCTTTGTCTTCTGAGACCAGCGATAACTGCCTCTTCTGGTTGTGAGGCAACTTTCAACTGAATTCCTTTAAGCTGATGATACTCTTCATCCTCCAAGTCTGAGCTGGCCATGACACTATCTCTCTCCCTGGATACCATCAATGGAACAGGTATGTGAGGCAGGGAACATGAACATTATTGACATCTTCCCAAGAATGCTTCTCTGGTTCATAAAACTTCCAGTCCATCAGATACCAGAGTTCCCAATGGAGCCAGGAGTCTTAGATATAATCTACTTCATATTCAGATTCCCTTCAACCGCAATTGGCAGTGGTCAGTATGAAGGAGCAATGAGCAATGAAGGAGCAGGAACCAGCAAAGAATGATAAAATACAAGATGAACACAGAAACGGGAAAGTAACTTTAGTCATAAAGGAACTGGGTTGATGACAGCTTTCACTGATCCAATTTTTTTGACAGGTGATGGATAAAAAAGTGCTAAGTTTCCCAGGGCTATCAGTGGATCTGCCTGGCAATGACAATCAGCAAAGTGATTATAATCATCGGTCTTCTGTAAATGAGCTTGGAGAACTCAATAAATTGCTCATAGTTCCTACAAGAGTTGGTCTGAGGCTGGAACAGAAGAAGCTGGTGTGGTCAGTGGAAAAAATTGGGGGTGGAAGTCATAATTAGCCATGAATTATGTCATTTGGCTGGAGGTATATTGTGATTATAAGCAAACTCAGCTTGTGCTAGGAGTTGCCTTGCTGGTAGTTAATAAAACATTTGAGACAGTGTTCCAGAATCCAATTTTCTAGTTCCATCTACTACCGTGTTTCCCCCAAAATAAGACAGGATCTTATTTTCTTTTGACCCCCAAAATAAGCACTTGGCCTTATTTTCGCAGAGGTCTTATTATTTTTGAGGTGCAGGAGGCGGCGAGCATGGTCACCTCATGGTTGCTGCTGTGTTGCAATATTTTTGGGGACAGCTTATTTTAGCACATGCATTCAAAAGCCCGATTGGGCTTATTATCCGGGGAGGTCTTATTTTTGGGAAAACAGGATATCTAACTCCAGGTGATGAATGGAAGATAAGTGGATCTGGATCCCTAGACTTTGGAAAAATCTTGTTAAAACCTAGCAGTGAATTGTGAGCCACAATCTGAAGCCAAGCCAGGGGTGAAATCCAGCAGGTCCTCACAGGTTCTGGAGAACCGGCAGCGGAAATTTTGAGTAGTTCAGAGAACCAGCAAATGCCCCCTCCAGCTGGCCCCAGAGTGGGGTGAGAATGGAGATTTTGCAGTATCCTTCCCCTGCCACCCCCACCAAGCCACACCATGCCAACCAAGCCACGCCCACAGAACCGGTAGTAAAAAAAAAATGAATTTCATCAGTGAGCCGAGCCAAGCCAAGCTAAACCATGTAAATGGTAGATTTAAAACTAATTGAGCAGAGTTTTTGGCTATGGGCAGAACCAGGAGGCTATGAAATGAGGCGTTTTAGTTAAAGCTTCCACCACTACCAAAATGATCATATTCTCTTTTTAACTTGGGTAGATCTGTTATAAAATCCAACAATACAGAGGCCCATGGACATGTTGAGGCACTCCCACACTTCTTTCCCCCTGGGATCTATATGTTAGACTCCTTTATGCCAGAAAAAACATAGGTCCGCAATAATGCTTATTTCTAAAATACTTTAATCTACCCAATAATTAGATTTTTCTAGATTTCATAAGAACTCAAGAAAAATGTACACTTCTTCAAACTTTTAAATTAGAATTTCTACTCGTTGCTTCCTAGATATGATCTTAAGGATGCATTTGAACATTTAAATATTATATGCATCAGCATAATCTTACACTTTAAACTAAGTTCAATGAGACTCAATTTAATACAATGAGTATATATGATGTATTCTATACTGTCAGCCCTTTAAGGCAGACAAAGGGATTCCAGGAATATTATTTATTGTTGCAGGGCAGAATAACACAAACCTTTCAGAATTTCAGTTAATACCAAACAAAAAGAACGTTGGTCTTACCTGAACGTGTCTTTTAAGAGGAGGGGAGAGAGTGGTCACCTGTGGGTATTCTCAAAGCCTGATTGGTCCAAAGACTGAGAGCAAAGCCTTAAATACTGGTGCCTTCCAATCCTGGCCCAGTTTCCTCGAAGTTGAACAGTACAACTGAAACAACAACAAAAAAAAAAACAACCAAACCCCCGGGACCACCCGGGCCCTCCCCTTGGCCCCAACGGAACACAACTCAGGGCGGGTCGTCACCACTCCCTCCCCTCCTCTCAAAAGACACGTTCAGGTAAGACCAACATTCTTTTTCCAGAGGAGGGGAGGGAGTGGTCACCTGTGGGACATACCCAAGCTATAGTCCCAGGGAGAGAGAACAAGAAACCATTAGGACCCAAGGGGAGCATCAGCCGCCACCCTTTGCAAGACCCTCAGACCAAACGACGCGTCCTCAGACGTGACGGCATCCAGATGATAATGTCGGATGAAAGGCGTCGGAGAAGCCCAAGTGCCCGCACGACAGATGTCCTCAAAGGGGGCCTTGTGGCCCACGCCACCGTGGTCGCGGCACTCCTGGTAGAATGGGCCATGATGCCCGATGGGACCGGACGACCTGAAGCCTCGTAAGCCTCTGCAATGGCCTGACACAGCCAATGGCCAATGGTGGAGATAGTGGCCCTATGGGGAGAAATGCCCAGAGGAGAGCACCACCGGACAAAGGCCGTCCAGGTGGAATTGTAAATGCGGGCCGAAACGCCTCGATGGTACGAATGACCCCGGAGGACAGATTAGCCCCCCTTAGAAGCCGCCGTTCAAGAGTCAGGCAGTCAGATGGAGCCACTCGGGCTCCGGGTGAACCAGAGCCCCCTGCAGTAAGACCACCTCCCCCCGCGGAATCCTCCACGGAGGGGCCACCGACAGCTGGACCAGGTCTGCGAACCAGGGCCTCCTGGGTCAATAAGGGGCCACCACAATGACCAGGGCCCTCTCTGCCACCACTTTCCTGACAGTCCCCGGGACAAGGGGAATGGGAGGGAATGCATAAAGAAGGCCCGGAGGCCATCGGCTCCTGAGGGCGTCCATGCCCTCCGCCGACCTAGACTGGAAACAGGTGAAAAACCGAGGAAGCTGAGAGTTCACGGGCGAGGCAAACAGATCCACCAGAGGAGTCCCGAACCTCTGACATATCCTCCGAAACAGCGACAGGTGGAGCTGCCACTTGCCATTGTCCAGAGTCGCCCAACACAGCCGATCTGCCTGGACGTTGGAGAGCCCGGAGATGTGCTCCGACACCAAGGACAACAGGTGCCGCTCTGCCCAGCCGCCCAGCCACAGAGCCTCCAGCCAGAGGGCCCGTGAGTGGGTCCCCTCTTGACGATTGATGTGGGCCTTTGTGGCCACATTGTCCGTCAGGAGGAGCACGTGGAGCCCCTCCATCGAGGACTGAAAGTGACGCAGAGCCAGGCAGGCCGCCTGTTATGGCGGAGATCTGAAGCCGTCCGCCTGCCCTGAGCCATCCAAGAGCCCACCAGAGCCCCCCACCCGAACAGACTCACGTCTGTGGTGACGGTCACCCTATCCAGTTCTCAGAAGCAGCAGCCTCACTGAATGGCCGGGGAAAGCCACCATGCCAGAGAGACCCGGACCCCCGCCGGGAGACGGAGAGTCTGAAGAGAATTGCTCAGTCGCCCCTCTGAAAGGGAATGAGCTCCCACTGGAGAGGCCGAAGGTGAAGCCTGGCCCACGGGACAATTCCTATGCAAGAGACCATCTTGCCCAATAACTGTGACAGAGAGAGGACCGAAGCTAACCGCCTTCTGCGAATGCTTTCCGCCAGTTGATGAAGGCTGCTCTGACGTTCCGGGGACAGCCGCACCACCCCCAACATAGAGTCTATAACCGTCCCCAGGTGGAGAATACGCATGGAGGGGGAAAGATGGCTCTTGGCGAAGTTCACCGAAAAGCCCAGGCTCTGAAGACTCCGAATGGTGAGCCGAAGATCCGAGACGGCCTGAGGAAGAGACCCCACCTGAACCAAGACATCGTCCAAATAACATTGGAGCCGCACTGGGATGGAGAGCAGGTGAGCTGCCAGGGCCGCCAGAACCTTCGTGAAAGTCCGGGGAGCCGAGGCCAGCCCGAATGGAAGAGCCCTGTACTGGTAATGGTGGGTCCCGTGTGAGAACCTCAGAAACCTGCGGTGAGCGGGCAGAATAGGAATGTGAAGATAGGCCTCCGTGAGGTCCATGGAGTCCAGGAAGTCCCCCTTCCGTATGCCCTGAAGGATAGATTTGAGGATGGACATTTTGAAATGCCTGTACACCAGGAAACGGTTCAGGCGCTTGAGGTCTAGAATCGCCCTCCAGCCCCCCGTGCTCTTCGGAACCACGAATAGATTGGAGTAGTGGCCCAGGCCTCGTTCCCCTAGAGGAACAGCCTCCACAGCCCAAATGTCAAGAAGGTGGGAGATCGCCTGATCCATCAGGCGGCGGCGCTCCCGGCTCCGAGACGGAGGGAACAACCTGAAGAGGTTCTGAGGGGTGGAGAGAAATTCTAACCTGAGACCGTAACGAACCGTGGCTCAGACCCAAGCGTCCGATGTGATTTCGTCCCGTTGATCCGCATAGAGGGAAAGGCGGCTGCCGATGGGACGACTCGGGTTCGAGTCACTTCCCCCTGTGATAGGGAAGGCCGCCTCCTCCACAAAAGGGCCGCCTGGACTGGCTCTGGAAACGATTCCTGTCCTGAAAGGACGACCTGGGAAACTGCCTATCAGAGCGGAAGGAAGAAAAACGCTGGTTATAGTCATAATCCGCAGTCCTATACCTCTGTCTACGGTAAGGGTGAGACTTACTTTCGGGCTTCTTAGCATTAGAAGGAAGGACCTTCTCCTTGTCCTTATCCTCTACTAGAATGGGGACGAGGGCCTCCCCAAAAAGATTGGGCCCCTTGAAAGGAGCGGCCACCAAGTCCCACTTAGCCTTGTTATCCATCTGCCAGTGACGCAGCCAAAGGAGCCTGCGAGAGGTGACAGAAGTGGTTAAGGCACTGGATGCAAACTTGACCGTGTCCAGGATCACATCGGCGGAGAACTGGCAGGCTGCCATGATCTTGAAGAGATCCTGGTGGAGCCGGTCGTCCTGGATGGGGATGCGCTCCTGGAGCTTCTTAAGCCACATGACAGTGGCGCGGTTAAAGTAGGAAGCCGAAGTCGCGGACTTGATAGCCCATGCCGTAGCATTAAAATTCTTCCGCAGAGTAAGCTCCGCATGCTTATCCTCCGGCTTCAACTTATCCGCCGCATCGCCTGATACCACCAGAGAGGAGGAAACCAGGGTGGCCACCGGGTTGTCAATGGCCGGCAGCTGAATGGCTTGAGCAAAGGTTTGCTCCATGTTATAGTGCCGGCGGTCATTACTCCTGGGAGCCGAGAAATTGGAGGGGCGAGCCCATTGGTTGGTCAAGACCTCCAGAAACATGGGAGGAGCCGGAATCTCCTCCTTGTTAGTGGCCGTGGCAGAGAACATGGCCATGTCAGGATCCCTGGGGGGACGGACCGAAGGATCCCCCGTTCCTACCTTGGTGGTCTGCCGTGCCTTGTCCAAGAGGATTTTGAACATGGCTGGAACAAAGAGGCCCTTAGAAGAGGGCTCATCTGGAAGACCCGCATTCTCATCATCCGAGAAGCCCATGTCCTGGAGGTTCTCCCCCCCCCCCCAAGAACGAAGCTTCGCTAACCATGGAAGGAGAGGAAGCCCGATACTGGGCCCTGCCTAGCCCCCATGCCTGGAAGAAAGGGGGCCCTTGTCCCATTGGGCAATGCCCCGTGAAATGGCTGCAGAAATAAGCCTTTTAATACCTTCACAGAGGTTATCCAAATCCTCTACATCCACATAAGTAGAACTAGCCCCCTGAGGTGCCAACCTGCGAGAGGTACAGGGGCCCCTAGACGTACCCTCCAAAGGATCACCTGAAGGGGAAGGGGAACCCCTCCTCCTGGAATAGGCTCCAGGCCTGTCGGGGGAGCTTGAGGAAGAAGCAGGGCTAAACCCCCGAGGGGAGGACCGGCTAGAAATAGGCCCAAGGGGGGACCTGGACCTGTCTCGGGATGAGGGCCTGGCTGACTTGGCCTGCCTCTCTGCCCTGGCAAAAGTCCTCTCAATCGCCCTATGCCGCCTAGCCTCCTCCCTGGTGGAGGACCTAGAAGGGCGCTGGGCAGCCAAGGATCCCGGGGGGAACCCCCCGCCCCACCTCCTGCTCCAGGGTTTCCTCACCCCTGATCAGGCCCACCACCTGGCCCTGGGGGATCTCCGCTCCCTCATCCATAGCCCACTCACGTGTCCGACGAAGGAAGCAGGAAGACAGGCCTCCGAAGGCCCCACCGGGACCTGGGCCTAAAAGCCTGTGGGGGAACTAGGCCAAAAAGTCCCCTTGCCAGGCCTCACCCACATAGCAGGCCGAAGTAAAGGCCCCACGCACGTGGCGGGAACCAAAATGGACGCCAGAACTCCATGCATGGGCAAGAGGCAGCCAAGAAGTTCAAGCCGGGGTTCCAGGGGCCAGCACTGCACTAAGCAGAGTCAGGGAGAGCCACGCGGCACCCAGGCATGCTCTCCTCACCCCCGCTCGTCCTCCTCAACGGTCAGTCAATTTTCAGACGATCGGCAGCTGCCCGGAGTGATCGGCGGCTCCACGGGCGGCTCGAGCGCTCCACGTGGCGCTGAAGCAGTTTCAGTTTAAGCAGTTTAACAAGGAAAAGCTGCTTCTTCTGCAGCCGAAGATAGGAGCTGGCACCCCCGCAATCCCAGGGATACAGCTGAGGCTCCGGGCCTGCGGGGGGGGCAAACGCCCCACAGGGCCCTTCCCAACCGCCCGAGGCAGAGAACTGTCCCTTGGGGCCGCAGCTGCACAATTTAGAATTTAGCAAAAAACTTTTAAAGTGCCCAATTAAGCCAAATGAAAAGCCAAATCGCAATAAAATAAAGCCTACCTATGGAATATTCTCAAACAGTACTTGGACCAAGAAAGACTGAGAGAAAACTGGGCCAGGATTGGAAGGCACCAGTATTTAAGACTTCGCTCTCAGTCTTTGGACCAATCAGGCTTTGAGAATACCCACAGGTGACCACTCCCTCCCCTCCTCTGGAAAATAAAGGCAGGACATTTTGTGTTGCTTTTCACACTTTCCTTCTTCTGAAGGATAATTTTTACTCAAACTCTTTCTTTAAAAGTTTGATCATTCCTTACCCATTCCCAAGGCCAGCTCTACAGTCTTTCATTTTGTCTTCCCACATTTGAAAGTGGGGCATCAACTTGTCAATGATAATTCCTACCTCCTTCCTTTACCTTGTAAAGAGCAATAGTTGACAGACTTAGAACTTAGAAGGATCTAGAAAGTGCTTCTTCCAACAATAGCAACTGAAGTTTCAATTGGCAAGAAGCAAAATGTCGCCTTTATCCTGGTGTTCATTGTATGCTAGTTCGGGAAGCAGTTAATGTGTTAGAACTGCAGATAGAAGTACAATCTTTTCTCCCTAACACAATCTCTGATTAAGGATAGCCCTTCCATTGAATCAGATACAATATTCTAATGGTCCTTTCTTGCATGGAATCAGGCAGGTTTAGACAAAACTATAGGCTATTGGGATAATGTATAATAGGCCAATAACTTTTGAATCCCATGATGTTGAACAGACAAAAGAAAAGCAGAAACTTAGTGAAACTCTCCCCCCACCAAATCCCTCATCACAATCTTGTTACCTGATTGATTGTCTATGCATATATGTGACATGTTATATGCAGCCTGGACCAAGTCTAACCCTTCATTTAAGTGAAGTTGCGCAGCCTGTCTCTCTGTCTAAGAAAATTAAAGGTTTTTGTAATTATCATTTTAATATTGATAGAATATTTTTCTTTTCTCTATTTTCAACCCTTCAAGTTATTTAAATAATAGAATGTCAATAGTTTTCCGTTAATATAAACATCACTGTACATTATTGAAGAAAGAAAGAAAGAAAGAAAGAAAGAAAGAAAGAAAGAAAGAAAGAAAGAAAGAAAGAAAGAAAGAGGGAAGGAGGTAGACATAGATACAGAACTTTATAGAAACCAGCAATGGGGTGTCCAAATAAAGCAGAATTGATGTATTCCATTTTAAAGCAAGTGAAAGAACTTTTATTTTACCATCTGAAATACAGTGAAATCTAATTTTAATGGACTGAATGTGGAGAGAGGTTATCTGTTATTCCCGAAATCTGTTTAATATGAAAATAACCCATTGCAGTGATTTATGTCTATTGTGAAATGACATTATAGGGAATAGTGGAGACAGATGCTGTGGAGAACAAGCAATGAGTAGGAAACTAGCTGCATTGAGAAATGCAAAGTTGTAACAATTTCTGAAACAAGCAATAAATCAGTCTAAGTGTCCTGTTGATACAAGACATACTAAAGCAAATACTGTTAAAATAATGTGTTAATCTTTTTCATCTATCTATTCAATTGCAGAAAATGAGAATATGTCAAATGAATATCCAGGATTTTTTTTAAAAAGACCTTCCAAAATTTGAGATAAAAAAATATGATTGATTAATCTCCTATGCCAAAAAAGCAGTGTAGAAAAAATTGTTTGTGTCCTGAGCAGGTGGTAATGTTTCAAATTCCTTCCATCCTTCCAAAGCCAGATCTACATTATTTCCCAAATACACAACCATGGTTGCATAAAATATTCATTAAAATGCAAGCAATATGAAGTTGTGATATACATACATACATACATACATACATACATACGTTTGAAGAATATATCACTTCTAGCACCTGTGGTGGGTTGCAGGCGGTATGCCCGGTACGGGCATACTGGAAGCAGCCTGGAGCACCAGATAATGTTCCGGTACGGTGCTCCGGAGGGCCCGCCCGCCCACCTGCGCTCCTTACCTGTCTTTTAAGGCTTCCGCACTTCCACGCACATGCATGGCGCGTACAGTGCCTATGCGATGCTCCGCTGAGTAGCTGGAGTGCTGCAGAAGCTTGTGCAAGCCTTGCTGACAGGTAGGACGCATGCGCGCATCGCGCAGGTGCATGTGGGTGACACCAGGGCCGTTCCAACTGTATCGGTTGAAACGGAATACAGAACCCACCACTGACTAACCCTATATACTAAAATCTTCATTAAAAATCCGTAACATTTAAGGTTTGGTGTATTAATCGTATACTGTCAAACTTAGCTGATGAAAATACAATTTGATTACAATGTTGATTTTCTATAAATTGTTTAAAATATATTCTTAATTCTTTATTATATCTTATTTTACTAAAACTCTAACTTACTTGGGAAAGTCATCAAAATTGGGAAATTTTCCTGAGGTGTTTTTTTTCAGAGATTTCATAAATATAACATATTTTTGAATATTTACATGTATAAATTTTATTTGTGCCATCATATTAAGATAACAGCAGACCAGCAAATTGAAACAAGGTGAGCTGTTATAAAAGAACCTGTTCAAATTTTGCAATTTATATCAAAATATGCAAAAGGTTATCACCAATGAACTTATACTGTAAGTCAGCTTCTGTTCTATCCTCATCCTCCAAGGAAAAAAAAAACTTCACATTGGGGAATGGAATACTATTTAGCTAAAGTATCAAAGGAAGACTGCAATATTCAAAATTTTAGAGAGATTTTAGAGAGATTTTATTAATATTTGTAGGCCGCCCTTTTCCCTGAGGGGACTCAGGGCGGCTCACATAAAATCGGGGAAGGGGAAATACAGACATTAAGATAAGACATATAATAAAATAATAAACAACATACATTCATCATTCGGGAGGGGAACTATCCTTGTCCCCAGGCCTGACGGGCGAGCCAGTTCTTCAAGGCTGTGCGGAAGGCCTGGACGGTGGCGAGGGTGCGAATCTCTACGGGGAGCTCGTTCCAAAGGGTCGGGGCTACTACTGAGAAGGCCCTCCTCCTTGTAGTTGCCAGCCGACACTGGCTGGCCGATGGTATACGGAGGAGGCCTAATCTATGTGATCTTATTGGTCGCAGGGATGTAATTGGCAGAAGGCGGTCTCTCAAGTATCCAGATCCACTGCCATGTAGGGCTTTATGGGTGACTAATAGCACCTTGAAGCGCATCCGGAGATCGACAGGTAGCCAGCGCAGCTCGCGGAGGATAGGTGTTATGCGGGTGAACCGAGGTGCACCCACAATCACTCGCGCGGCCGCATTCTGTACTAGCTGAAGTCGCCGGATGCTCTTCAAGGGCAGCCCCATGTAGAGCACGTTGCAGTATTCCAGCCTAGAGGTCACAAGGGCCCGGGTGACTGTTGTGAGAGCCTCCCGATTCAGGTAGGGTCGCAACTGGCGCACCAGGCGAACCTGGGCGAATGCCCCCCTGGTCACAGCCATTAAATGGTGGTCAAACGATAGCTGTGAGTCCAGGAGGACTCCCAAGTTGCGAACCCTCTCTGAGGGGTGTAGAATTTGACCCCCCAGCCTGAGTGATGGAATATTGGTCGAATCTCTGGGAGGGAAACACAACAGCCACTCGGTCTTTTCTGGGTTGAGCACGAGCTTGTTAACCCTCATCCAGTCCATAACAGCTTCGAGGCCGCGGTTCATCACGTCTGCCGCTTCATTGAGTTGGCACGGGGCGGACAGATACAGTTGAGTATCGTCCGCATATTGATGGTATCTAATCCCGTGCCTGCGAATGATCTCACCCAGCGGTTTCATGTAGATGTTGAATAGTAGGGGGGATAAGACCGAGCCCTGAGGCACCCCATAAGTTAGGGGCCTAGGGGACGATCTCTGCCCCCCCACTAACACCGACTGCGACCTGTCCGAGAGGTAGGAGGAGAACCACCGCAACACGGCGCCTCCCACTCCCACCTCCCGCAGTCGTCGCAGAAGGATACCATGGTCGATGGTATCGAAAGCCGCTGAGAGGTCGAGGAGAACCAGGATGGAGGAATATCCTCCATCTCTGGCCCTCCAGAGATCATCGGTCAATGCGACCAAAGCGGTTTCTGTGCTGTAACCGGGTCTGAAGCCTGACTGGAAGGGGTCAAGATAGTTTGCTTCCTCCAAGGACCGCTGGAGCTGGAAGGCCACCACCTTCTCAACAACCTTCCCCAGAAAGGGGAGGTTGGAGACTGGACGATAATTATTAAGGATAGCTGGATCCAAAGATGGCTTCTTCAGGAGGGGTCTCACCACCGCCGCTTTCAGTGCGGCGGGGAAGTTCCCCTCCCGAAGTGAGGCGGTGACAACCGCCTGGATCCAGCCTCGTGTCACCTCACTGCAGTTAGTAACTAACCATGAGGGACACGGATCCAGTACACAGGTGGAGGTACTTACAGCCCTCATGGCCTTGTCCACATCCCCGGGGGTAACGTCCTGAAACTCAACCCAGAGTTGTTCAAATTGATCCTCCTGTGCCTCGGCTGGAGCTGCAGGGGTGGAGTCCAAGTCCGACCGAAACCGAGCAATTTTGTCCGCTAAGAATTGGGCATACTCTTCGGCTCTGCCCTGCAAGGGTTCCCCCGCTTCCCTTTTGTTCAGTAGGGAGCGGGTTATCCTAAACAGGGCGGCCGGGCGGGACTCAGCGGACGCAACCAAGGTGGCTATATGGGATCTTTTTGCAGCCCTAAGTGCCCTGGTGTATTCCTTGGTGCAGGTGGTTACCATTGCTCGGTTCGCTTCGGACTTATCGGACCTCCAACGGTGCTCTAGGCATCTCCTCCGGCGCTTCATCTCCCGGAGTTCCTCGGTGAACCAAGGAGGTCTCCGGGATCCGCCGCCTCGGAGGGGCCGCAGTGGCGCAATCCGGTCGAGGGTCTCCGATGCTGCCGAGTGCCACGCAGCAACCAGAGTCTCCACCGGACTGTGGGCGAAAGTGTCAGGAATAACCCCAAGCTCTGTCTGGAACCTTGACGGTTCCATAAGACGCCTGGGGCGGAACCACCTGGTCGGTTCCTCCTCCCTACAGTGGGGGTTTGGTCTCCGAAAGTCGAGCCTCAGTAGGCAGTGGTCTGACCACGACAGGGGTATGATGTCGTTCCCCCTCAGACCAAGATCACAAATCCACTGCTCCGAGAGAAATACAAGGTCAAGCATGTGTCCCGCCGAATGGGTTGGGCCTCGAATTACTTGGGTCAAGCCCATGGCTGTCATGGAAGCCATGAACTCCTGCGCCCCCTCCGAGTTTTCACCGAGCGACGGCAAATTAAAGTCCCCCAGGACCATCAGCCTAGGGAACTCAACTGCCAGCTCGGCTACCGACTCGAGGAGCGAGGGGAGGGCTGCTGCAACGCTGTTGGGAGGCAGGTACGTTAACAGCAGACCCACTTGACCCTTGAGGTCCAACTTTAACAGCAAAGACTCACACCCGACAATCTCCGGAGCAGGGACCCTACGAGGAACTAACGACTCTCGGATAACAGCGGCCACACCCCCACCCCTTCCCTGGGCTCTCGGCTGATGTAGCACCTGAAATCCTTCTGGGCACAGTTCTACAAGGGGGACTCCTCCCTCTGGGCCCAGCCAGGTTTCAGTAATACATGCCAGGTCTGCCCTCTCATCTAAAATTAAGTCCCGGACGAGAGGAGCTTTATGTACAACAGACCTGGCATTTAGCGACAACAGCCTGAGACCAGGGTCCTGACTGCTTACGCCATCTGGTCTCGGAGTGGGACTCCTAGGGCCGGAAGGAGGGATCTCTGTAATGTAGCGAACCCTCCTTCCCCGGTAATGGCCTGCCCTAAAGTCCCCGCCGTATCTGCCTCTCCCTGTTACGACCGTAATACCCCGACCCTCTCCCGTGTCTCTAGTCCCCTCAACCACCCCCGTGGCCCCCGCATCTCCCGGCAGGTCCTCCGAATCATGCGTACTCATACACTCTTCCAAGCAGTCCCCACGTGAAAGTTAAAAAAACACAAAATTTTACAACAATATGGTTATAAAAGTGGGCCATTCATTCATCTCACACATATCTCATACATATCCCATACAAAGAAAGAAGAGAAAGATGAAAGAAAAGGGAGAAATTAAAAATTGCGCAATTGATTAATTTAAAGTGCGAGTTCAGGTGGTAAAAGTCGGCTCTCAATGTTCAGAGTTGAAATGGCTGGATAAAATCCAAAACAGAAGCCAACAACGGTCCATAGAAGATATATAGATAGTATGCAGGGGAATGTCTTGTCTTCCCCCTCGCCTATAGGCCTGAAAGGGTCCAAAGTCTGGTGGTGGCTGGAACAGGTTGAAGAAGAAGGGGGGGGTATGTTGGTTGTTAGGACGCCAACTCCCCCTCCATATTTCTGCCATCCTCTATCTCTCCTTTCATAAAACATATGCACCACAAAAGCACAGTCCATGGCGTCCTGAGAGTTGTAATTAAGTGGGCGCTGTCCGAGTTGGTATTCCAGGGGCAGTGACGGGTGGCAATGTGGTCAAAGGAGGTCGGATGTTGAAAGGCCAAAATCAGATAGTCACAGGCCAGGATAGTGGAGAGCC
The DNA here is from genome assembly GCF_009769535.1 of Thamnophis elegans. Taxonomy (NCBI): domain Eukaryota; kingdom Metazoa; phylum Chordata; class Lepidosauria; order Squamata; family Natricidae; genus Thamnophis; species Thamnophis elegans. The sequence continues at coordinate 40,326,933 of NC_045545.1, forward strand.
CATGCTAAGCAGGGGAGCAAGTGGAAGCACAGGCAAGCAACAGCAGCAGCAACAGGAGGGGGGGGGCAGCAGCTCAGATATCAGCTTCAGCGTTTCTTGGTGAGAGAACAGACTGCCCAGCTCTTAATCTCTGGCATACACACACACAGCTCCACGTAGCCCAAGCTAACCAGTTTCCAACGTCTGGCTCCAAGCAGCAACGGGAATAAGCTTCTCCAACAGGAGCTTCAATAAATCAAGGCTTCAATAAATCAAGGCTTCCCCGACAGCAGCAGTGTCAGCGTTGGCGTTTTCTTTGCCTAACAGCTCCTAGCAGCTCCGAGGAGACAAGTCTCCCCCTACGCTGCTGGCACAGATGTTCTGGGGAGTTTGTTTACCTTCAGCCGAGCTCCTGGGCAGATATATCTTTCATTTAAGCCATTTTTCGGAGGAGTCGAGCTGGAGCGAAAGACTCAGCAGCCATCTTCCAGGGACATGCGCACATAAATTATTACCTGACTGGAAATGAAAACTGCTGGTAGGCTTAAACCCAATCCTTTTAATTATCTAAGCTTAATTACTTGTACCACATTTAGTTTTAAGTCCACACTAAATAAAAAATTCTTCCCAGCAAGAATTCCCAGAAATCTTTCCATCAAGGTTATCTCTGCATACATCTCCCATTCTCAGGTCATCTTATATTTGTGTAATCAGCGTCATCCACAACCGATTACCAGTATCTCCCATCAGAGTTGCAACTGGATGGACCTATACATGCCAGTAAATATAAACATAAATTTATCATTATATTCCAAATAAAAGTAAAATCTTAGCATTCTCCCCCATTCTCCAAAAAATAAGCAAGCATTTTGAAGACAATCCTTAAAGACAAAGATTGTTAAAAGAAATTAAAGGGAATTAATTTTTGCAAAATCCTGTTTATTTTTTTATGAAAATAAGCAAATGGTTAATGTTAAATAGTTTAATTAAATATCATGATCTGAATATTTTAAAAAGTTATTGGCTAACTTTTGATAGTTGATTCAAATTTGTGCAGTTAGAAAATATTTGTTAGGCCGGAAGAATCATCAATGGCACAAAATCCATCTGGGTATTTATGTGGGATAGGTTTTTAGATTATCTTCACACCTTACAAGGTATACAATAGTAATAGCAGTAGCCAAGCTACACAGTTATAAAATCCATCTGAACTTATCTGGAAATCTGATTCCTTGATGACCAATTTATATTGATTATTATCTACAAGGAATCATCTCAAAATATGTATAGAATAGAAAAATTTTATGTTTCAAACATAAAAATTTGAATAAGTAGTCATTTTTGCTTAGAGTTTTTGTTTCAAATACAAAGGATGGCCATCTGGAACTATATTCTTGTAACACCACACACACAGACATACACACACACACACATTCTTGTAACACCATACATGCATTTTTTATTTGATTCATCTCTTCAAACCTTGCAATCAGCATAAACATTATGGCATTAAAATCTGTAATACAGGTACAGCACTGTGCATACATTTTAGGCAGGTGTGAAAAAATGCTGTAAACAAAGAATGCTTTCAAAAATGGAAGTGTTAAACATTTATGTTCATAAATGAACAAAATGCAGTGAACAAAAAAAAAGAGAAATCTAAATCAAATCAATATTTGCCTTCAAAACAGCAGCAATTCTTCAGCGGAGCCTGGATGCCGTGACGAGACGACGTGCGATCTCAAAGCTCTGAGATCGCACTCGATATTTTTATTGCTGGGGGGTTCCAACGGACCTAAATCATTCCGAAGAGATGGTGAACAGGAAGATTACATCTTGCTGATCTCGGCAATATTGCAAAATGTCCGAGAAAAGCAGGTCTAAAGTCTTCTGCTGGCAGTAAAAATTCCAGTCTTTCAAGGCTGACAAAGTCAGGGCAATATGGAGGAGAAGTGTTAAGCTGGTAAGAAACTTTTATTGTTTAAAAAAAAACGGACTGCCTAAAAAAATTTTAAACTAACTTAAATCAAAGAATAGAAGAACTTAGCAGCGATTTTGATCTTTCTAATGGTTCTGGACAGTGGTTATCTTACTTTTTAAATGTTATTTACATGGATTGATTCTAAGTAAACCTTTTCAAATGGATGGATTACTCTAACATTTCTTCTGGCTCCCTGTAAGGTACAAATTGACTGTTTACATCTCGACACTTATTGCTTGGCTGTTCTGGCTTAAGATCTGATAAGATTGTACAGCTGTTCCTTTGTAGTTTGCTTTCACTTGCGAGTGTTTCAGTGTTGCTGAGCTTTTAAGAAAAAATACAACTGCGTATAAACATGGCGTCTCTTCAAGCGATACTTTCAGCTTTGAAGAGGGTGTTTCATACAGAGGAAAGAATTGAGAGAAAATTTGATTGTTTGTTGTATTTGGCAACAAATTGTGATGAAAAAACTGAGGATGTTCATCAAATACAAAATAAGAAGATGGAAATTCAAAAAACTGAAATGGAAAACGGAGATAAAGAGTTTGAGCTTGTTGATATTCGTGGCAATTGGTTTATTTCTGAGGGAGGAAAGAATGGAATATTTGAAGAGGAATTAAATGGAGAGAAAATTTATTTCAAAGGACAGGACATAGAAGGAGAAGAAAGCATTAAAGAACTGATGGACTATGAAATACTATTTGCAAAATATTTGATAACACTGCTGAGAATTAAAGACAAGCTGATAAAGGAAACAAAAGGAGGGCATCAACATTATATGAGAGATACTACAAACAAGAAGGTGCAAAGATCACGTCGTTCAGACTTGTTTAAAAAGATGTCTGGAGAATTGGATCCACAAATGGCAGTAGATATAAGACTGTTTTGTTATTGGACAGATACAGGTTGATAGATGGAAGAGTATAATTCAAAATTAGCTAAACTTAGTTAAATCCAGTGGTAATAGGTATAGTTAAATAAAAATTGATAATGATAGTAATGTATACAATGTTGAGCTGTTATGATAAGTAATAATTGGATATGAGAAGGGAAGGTTAGAAATATTTTTGGACTATATATAAAGATTATTAATAACAATAATAATTATAAAAAAAAACTAGATACAGTTAAGTTTTAACTAATAGGGGGGAAATGTTATGATATAGGCTATAGTTAAATAAAGGATAATGATAATAAATTATATACATGGATTAGAAAATTTTGGTATTAAATATGGATGTTTAGCTAAAACAGGATATGAGGACTTAATGTTAATGGAGGATTTTACAAATAAGTAAATGAAATGGCAGCATGTGGTTATGTATTGAATCTTGGTATATTTAAGGAGGAAGGATGTTTAAATAACTATAGTCAAATAAAAGTGGAGGTATGATGATGTTAATATAGTAAATATTTGAGTTAAGATATTTGAATTAATATGAATTATATTTGATGACGGTGGAAGAGATGAACAAAAGCCTTTTGTAACCAGCTGATACACTTTCTACAATATGCAAAGAAGGAGGAGTTGTATGTTTGTTTTGAAAATAAATTAAAAAAATTTTTTTTAAAAAAAACAGCAGCAATTCTTCTAGGTACACTTGCACAGTTTTTGAAGGAACTTGGCTGGTAGGTTGTTCCAAACATCTTGGAGAACTAACCACAGATCTTCTGTGGATGTAGGCTTTCTCACATCCTTCTGTCTCTTCATGTAATCCCAGACACACTCGATAATGTTGAGATCAGGGTTCTGTGGGGGCCATGCCATCACTTCCAGTACTTCTTGTTCTTCTTTACGCTGAAGATAGTTCTTAATGACTTTGGCTGTATGTTTGGGGTCGTTGTCCTGCTGCAGAATAAATTTGGGGCCAATCATACGCCTCCCTGATGGTATTGCATGATGGATAAATATCTGCCTGTATTTCTCAGCATTGAGAACACCATTAATCCTGACCAAATCTCCAACTCCATTTGCAGAAATGCAGCCCCAAATGTTCAAGGAACCTCCACCATGTTTCACTGTTGCCTGCAGACACTCATTATTGTACCGCTCTCCAGCCCTTCGACGAACACACTGCCTTCTGCTACAGCCAAATATTTCAAATTTTGACTTATCAATCCAGAGCACCTGCTGCCATTTTTCTGCACCCCAGTTCCTATGTTTCCATGCATACTTTAGTCGCTTGGCTTTGTTCCCACGTCGGAGGTATGGCTTTTTCTGTTTCAAATGTTTTATTCATTTTCATTTTTCAATTTTGTACATTCACTTATATACTGAATATTTGCAGTAATAATAATATAATAAAAAAAAACCCAACCTAAACACAGCTCATCATAAACCCAACCTGTCGCTTTCATACACCCCTTCTTCTCCCCCTCCAACTTTCCTTTCTCCCTCCAACAATCACCCCTCCTACTTCCCTTTCCCCTCCTATCTTCCTTTCTCGCCTTCCTCACCCTCCTTCCCCTCTCATCCTCCTTACATTCCCCTCTTCCTCCCTCCTTACTTCTCCCTCTTCTTTTCCTCTACTTCTCACTTTGGTGCATTTCTCTATTCATTAATCTATTCAATTACTAAAAATTGCACTAAAAAGAAAAGAGAAGGGAAAAAAATAAAAAGAAAAAGAAAAAAAAGAGAAAAATAAAAAGAAAAGATAAGGAACAACAGTATACAAGTGTATTCTTCTTATTCTATATATTGAGACTATATCTCCACCCACCCACCCACCCCCAGTGAACCCCCCTCCCTAATCCCCTCCGACTTCCCAGGTCCCACACCCGGCACAGTTCAGTACCATTCACCTTCTAGAATATCTTATTAACAATAATAATGAAAATAAAATAAAAAGAACACTCCGAAAAAGAAAAAAAAAAGAAAAAAAAATAAAAAAAATAAAAATCTTTTGCATTATGCTCAGCCTCCCATCATTCTTAAGATTTAAACAGTATAGATCATTCCATTTATATTTTATCTTCGTCCCTTGCTTCTTTGATATTTACCCCCATCTTCCTGTGGACTCTCCAGATAGCCTTTCTTAACCTTATATTCAAATAATAGTTTATACAAAAATCAATTTACCTTCAAATACAGAGCAGTCTAATCATACTTTTGCTACTCATCTTCCTACCCCTCGTTTCTCATCTCCATTCCTCCCAAGCCCAAATTCCATAAGATTAGGATCTCGCTCTTCACTTTAAAATCCTGAGCTTTTTATGTTATACTTCAAGCATGTAAATCCGTAAAATGTGTGCCCAAAATCCATACCACTTCATTCAGTCCCAGGATCCCTTCATCGATGTCCCGCTCCACCTTCCCTTCTGCCCCACTCCTCCCAACTCCATTCATCCCAAACCGCAATTCAAATAAATCTTGGTCCCCGCTTTCCTCACACCAGAAAACAATTCATGCGCAGTTTGGATTAAAATTCAAATAAGTCTTATAAAGATCCCATACAATATCTGTCCAAAATAAGCAATGCTTCTTTCCATTCCTCATCGGTACACAGCTTTACCATTTCGTACCAAACAGGAATCCTAAAATTTTAATCAGTCCAAGAGCTTAAAAAGTATTTTAAAGACATCGCTGGATCTTTATTCTTTACTCTTCTGCCCTTCCGGAAAGAGAAGGCAACCCTCTGCCTTATAACCACGTGTCCCGCTGCTTTGAAAATATGGCTAAATCCTCAGTTTCCGCTCTTCTGCCTCTCCGGTAGGGGGAGAACAACTCCCTCCATCTTGTAACCAAGTGAATTGCTGCTTGTCTTTCCTTCACCTTGTCTTTCCGCTTTTCCGAGTGAGTCAAGAAGCCCCGCCTTCAGAGTTTTATAATAAAAGTCCCGAGCTTCCGAAACAGAATTGAGACGAAATCTTTGATTCTCGAGTGTAACTGTGATTCCAACTGGAGCTTCCCATTTATACTGTATTTGACGATTTTTAAGCTCTTGGGTTAAAAAAGTATAGTCTCTCCTTGCTTGCAGCATCTGGAGTGGTATTTCTTTAAAGACAAACAAATCTTGCCCATCGATTCGGAGCCTGTTGTTGTAAAACTTATGGATGATTGCATTTCTGGATTCTCTTGTGAAAAAGTATATAATTATGTCTCTTGGAAGCTGTCGCTGTTCTGCTACACACGAATTCTGGCGATAGATTTTTCGAATATTCCAATCAAAATTGAATCCCGGACTTCCCACCGCTTGACTGAAAGCCTCTACAAACGTCTGTTTCAAGTTCTCTCCTTTCTTTTCGGGCAGTCCTCTGACTCTTATTGCAAACGCCTTTCTGTTATAATTTATCATTATAAGTTGTGTTTGAGTATCTCTAATCTCTTGTTGTAATGCTTGGATGTTGGAAGTCAAATTAGAATTAGCCTCCTCCAAAGTTTCCAGTTTAGTCTCCATTTCTTCGATATAATCTGTCAAAGTAGACATAGCTTCAAACATATCCACCTTTATTAGGGCAATCTTAGTCTGTATTTTGTCGCATAAATCCAGCACAAATTCTTTGATTTCTTGTTTAAAATCATTGAGTATTTGAAAAAGAAGCTCCTGTGTTAAGGAATCTCCAGTAGGGGGTGTAGGAGGCGAGGGCAGCGATTTACTAACAAGTTCTTTAAGCACATGCGGGGGGGAGCGTTTTGCCTGCTTAGACCTGGGAGGCATTATAGATAAAAGCTGAGAATAAACAAATAAACAGTGTCTTCACCTGCTCAGTTCTCAATAAGTTATTTGTAGATTTTGCTTGTTAATGAGTAGCAGTCTCCGGGGAGATAAAGCCGGTTAATTACGTCATCAATCACCAACATAGTAAAAACGCCATTTTGCAGCACGATTGAACAAAGAAGTTTCAAAGGAAAACGAAGCTGGTGTTTAGATAGTTATAAAAAAGGAACATCACAGGAGTAAAACCCGCTCGTGTTGGTCTTAAGTTGCTTTAAGCAATTTATCATTGTCCTGAGGGGGGGGATCGCCTGTCTAGGGCTGCAAAAAAAAAAGCAGCTGAGAAGAACTGTCTTCAATTAACTATTAAACTCACCAGGAAATTTTGGCCCAACCATTATTTCACAGTCCAAGCTACCTGAGAAGGTTGCTACTATAGCATACAACCTTGAATTCCCTCAGGCAGGCAAAGCATAATGTAATTATAAATAATCCTCTGGAACATCCTCAGGAATGTTGAGATCAGCGGACACCAACTGGTAGTCCATGAGAAAATTTTGGTGGTCCACAGAAAAATTATTTGCATTTTTATATTGCACTAAATACTATTTATCTTTTTTTTAAAAAATCATATTAGTGGTCCGCGGGATTTAAAATTATGGATTTAGTGGCTCGTGAGGTATCAAAGGTTGGTGACCCCTGGTTTAGATCATCGTGTAAATTTATCCATTATATAATTAATCTTTCACTTTTAGAGAAGATAAATTATCCACATAGTTGCTTTGTACGCATTTTTACTGGGGTAAATTATACTAATAATAAAGAGTACCAAACAGAAGCACTACTAATCTATACCAAAATATGTGCTTACCTGTCCCTTAACTGGGATGTTCTTTGATCTGGGCCAAATATCTGAACACCCAAGATCTACCCACCACAGAGCCATTTGCAGGTTACAGGGATCACCCTGCAAGGCATGTCCCCACCCTAAAGGATCCAATGTGAACATCCTCTACTACAGCAATTACCGTAGCCTAAAAGGCTGGGTAGTGTTACTTCATAAGTGGCTTCATAAGAGGCAAGCAGAAGTTTCCACGAGTTTTCTGACCGCAGAGGAAGCCTCTTTCGGCATCCCTGGAAGAGCATCTCCACCACAACGGTCCCCTTCCACCCACCCAGCGTCTCCCCTTGCAATGACTGAGGAGCATCCGGCTGTCCACATTGGATGACTCCAATCAGCAATCACGGTACCCCTAGAAATCTCTCCCCTCCTCCAAAGTAAAGCCTCCATAATCAACCCCCACGATCTTGATCCCCTGGCTGTACCGACGCCCCCCACCCCCGACAAGGCAGATCCGCCGACCCAAAGACCCTCCAGCCGCCGCAGTAGTACCTTTTCTGGCGGGTCCCTACAGGCGGCGCTGCCTGGACCCGCTTCTTCCGCTTCTCTCGCACTGCCCCCTGCCGCCGCCGCATAGGCTCTCCTCTTTGAAGCATCTAAGGGGACCCGGGTGGGCTGCTCCAGGTTCCGGGGAACTGAGAGCCCCGAGGGCCCCGCTTTTTCTCCCCGGGGGCGACCCTTCTTCATGACGGGGGAGGGCAGCGACAACTTCTCAGCGCAGGGGCTCGCGCGCTAAACAGCCCGCCATGGTCGCGGAGGGAGGGGGAAACGATCCCGGGAAGCTCCTCTCTCCCCGTTTAGCTGCCAGGCAGGCATCGCTCCGCGCCCTTGTCAGCGGCAAGCACGCTAGACACTGCGACAAGCCCCCCACCTCGGCCACGTATCGCGAGAGGAGGGGCTGCCGACGCGCGAGGAAACTCGAGGGGCGGGGAGAGAGGCCAACTCCGAGGAGGCGGGGCTTATGGAATGAAGAAGGCGGGACCGAGAGAAAAGGATCGCCTGAGGGGGAGCGGGAGCGCGCGGAAAAAAGTACACTCTTAAGTGTGTTGAATTGGCTCGCAAAGTATGACGGGACGGTGGATCTATATAAATAAAGGCGGATAGCGTAATGTAACAGAGATCCGATAAGTACTTAAAAGGCAAGATCTGAATGGTGAAACTCTCCTGTCAACTCACCTTAACTCACTCTTATTTAGGGCTTTCGTGCCTAAATAGCCGTTCGGCAGCAGTGGCTCCTAAGGGCGTCGCCAGTGCAATTCTCCAGTTTTGTCAAAGCTGGAAGAAAAGTTTTTTGGGTGCAACTTGCTATGCTGATCCTTATGCAGCTGACTAGTGCTGCTGTCTTTACTGTCCAAATGTAAGATTAGGTTAGGACAATGATGGGTGGGTTTTCCAGCTCCAATTTTTTTACCCCGCTAGAATATATGGCTTGACAGCAGGAGAAACATTTCCACTATCCTTAATGTGTTGTGAAGAAGGGTTGTGGAGTGGGTGCCAGTGTTTCTGGATGCCTAATTGAGTTGCCTAATGGGTTGTAAGTATGGAACGTTCCATGTCTGTGACCTGTTGAGCTATTTCTGAACCATGTCTGGAGTTTGGTCTGAAAGTGGATTTCCAGCTGCAAGGCAAGCAACAATATTGGATAACAGTCATATCCTGTCAAATATTAACAGCTTGACCTGATTTTGATGTCAGGGTAACTTCTCCGAAAAGAGACAGTGGACAGTGGCAGGAACAATTAGATCCACACATGAAGAGTTCAGTTGGGGGGGGGGGTGTTCTCAAGCCTATACACGGGAATCTTCACTGACAGTTTGCACTTGGGTAAAACTAGATACGATTTAATGGCATTGAAAGGGAGTCTGACTTTGATTAGGGATTCCAGACTAATTCCCCATTTGATTCCTCCCCTTGGCTTAGCCAGTCTCTCACAACAGCTTCTAAATTCTATGAATAAAATCTTCACCAATCTGTTTTTGAAGGGCTAACAATTTCAGGATGTCTTTTTCAAAAAAATGCTAGAAGCATGATGGATTGTTTGAAATAATTATCATTAATAAAGAAAATTATTTCTGTGAGTTTTTAGGATACAAATAGTCCTCAACTTACAACTACAATTGAATCAGAATTTCAGTCATAAGGTTTTGCAATTCTAAGTCAAGAGACCACATGACCAGGCTCAATCCAAAACAGTTTTTTATGACATTAAGTGAATTACTCCAGCTGTTAAGAGAAACACCTGCTCATAAATGTGAATCTGCTTTGTCAAATGGGCATTTTTTTTTGCTGGAAAATGGCAAAAAATATCATAACAAGTGATCACCATGATTGCAGTAAGCTGCAACCAATTGTAAATGCAAGCTGGTTGCCAAGCAACCAAAATGCAATCACATGACTACAAAGGTGGTACAGCAGTCATAACTTTAGGGACAGATTGTTAAAAAAAATTTTCAAGCGCATTGTAACTGAACATTTGTTAAGTACCTGGTCATAAGTCAAGGATTACCTGTATTCTTTTACACAGGAGTATTTATAGTAATTTCTCCATTATAACTGAAACTTTATCAGCCACATCCATGGCAGAAATACATACCATCAGTGTTATAACTGAAGGGAATGTTACAGTAAATGAAGTATTTTACCTTTATTGTTGAATTAGTCAGTTGGATACCCATGCTTCGATACGGAACTCTGTGATTGGGCTTGATAAATTGACAATTAAAGCTTGAACATTAATGAATAGTTACGATTGGCCTCTCCTCTCCCCTTCTCTCCCTCAGGCTTGCCCCCAGAGAAGCCTCTCCTCTCCTAACCCCCTTCTCTCCCTCTGGCTGGCTATTATTAATAGAGTGTGTTAATAATAATATAAGAAATACTAATGATCTGATGGTCATTTCAAAAAATCCTTTCTTAGCAAGCACCTAGAGGCCAAGAGCAACATACGTGCCAAATTTCAAATTTTTAAGGCTTTATGATTCTGGAGATTTCTTGATGATGCATGAGTGTATTTCACTTTAATATATATAGATTGGTTTGTCTATTTACATATCAAAACAAAGAGCTTTCACAAGTAAATTGACCATCACCATTTTTGAATAGTTCTTTCTTAAATAGTTTTCTGCTAGTCCCATAAAAGATTAAATTTTTCTTCTGAGTTTTATGCAGTTGTTAAGTCCTTACAACAAATGAAGTCATTGATATCATAAGATTTCTTTGCTTAGCAAAACAAATATTAAAAGTTTTGAACAGAGAGAGAAAGAGCTTCTGTTTAATCATATCAGTCCAAGGATAGGACCATGTTCCAAAATGTGACCAGATCTCAGAATAAAAAGTACCGTATATACTCGAGTATAGGCCGACCCGAATATAAGCCGAGGCACCTAATTTTACCACAAAAAACTGGAAAAGTTATTGACTCGAGTATAAGCCTAGGGTGGGAAATGCAGCAGCTACCGGTAAATTTCAAAAATAAAAATAGATACCAATAATGTTTTTGAATATTTATTTCAAAGAAAAACAGTAAACTAGCGGTGTATTCAATGAAATACTTCACTCACCTCATGATGCTGATGTCCCGCTGTGATGATGATGTCCCGTGCAGCCGCGGGAGCGATGTCCCGCCTCCTATGACACACGGCACAGTGATTCCTATCATTGGATCACTGTACCAGAGGAGGTGGGACATCGCTATGTGGCTGCTTGCCATAACAAGGAGGAGGTGGGACATCGTTGCAGAGCGGCAGGAGGGGGAGGAAGGGGAATCGTAAGACAGCCCTGCATTACATTAGAACGTGAGGAGGGGGGATGGTGCGGTGCGCGCTGCGCGGCAAACTGACACAGAGGGAGGGGAAACTCACGGGGCACTGGGCCATTCACGAGTGTCACCCAGCGGCATGGCCCCACCCCTTTTTCTCCTCCATTTCGGGCAAATTTTTCACTGACTCGAGTATAAGCCGAGGCGGCTTTTTTCAGCCCAAAAAGTGGGCTGAAAAACTAGGCTTATACTCGAGTATATACAGTAAATATGATTTAAATTCAATTTGATTTAATACATATAATATTATTTCCTCCCCACAATTTTTTATTATATCACTTCAAGCATTAAGCATCAACATTGAGCAGCAAATTGTGGAACAGCTATAAACTAATAAACCAATTTTAAGCTGTTGCAAGTGCCTTTGGGGCTTTAGCATTGCCCTGATAAAATAAACAGCCTTGTTTTCATTCTTCAGTATGAATTAAAGCTCTAATCTTAGTGTTACTGCTAACTTATATCTTGAAATAGAATCCAAGATTTTCATTTAATATTTTTATCTATTATCATAGTATTTTATTCTAAGATCATAGAAGTAAACAATATGACAATGAAAAATACGAATTTTAAATTATAAAAGCAATAACACATAATTTATATATAGAACAATTTAGAAAAATATCTCATATGCTGTCCAGTTATTGTTGGATAGCATGTTTTGACCTGGTTAAATATTTTCCTCTAAACAGGACAGTCAGGAAGCCAGTCATACTTCCCTAAGAAAAGAAAACGGAGCCAAAAATCCTTTAGGCTAAGACTACAAATGAGATACAAAGGACCTTCCTAGTCTCTTAAATACATGGATAAATAATTGGGGGGGGGGGGGAGATGGCTATTAACTGAAATTAATACAATTCATTGTAGTAATATTATTTTGTGTGTTAAATAAATGTTCATTGCTAATGCTCCAGGCAATTATGGAGAAATTACTTCTATTCATATGTTTCCTTTTAGTCTCTGCTGCAAACAAAGTGATAGTTCATTTTCAATAATTTACTTTTAGACAAACAGTGTTATCAATCTGACCATGCTGATCATAGCGTTCTTAGTTATAGCGCTTCTTTTCAGAAAGCACAAAGCATGATGTAATCTCTATATATGCAGTCCTTGACTTACAATCACAAATGAACACATTTCTATTTGTAATCAAGGCAGTTGTTAAGTGAGGTTTGCCCCATTTTACAACCTTTTTGTCACTGTTCTTAACTGAATCATGGGCTGTTAAGTGAACCTGACTTCCCCCATTGACTTTGTCGAAAACCAGCTGGGAAGGTTATAAATTGTAATCACATGAGTCCAGGACAGTGCAACTGTCATAAATACATGCCAGTACCAAGCACCCAAAGGGTTGATCACATAACCAGGGGGACACTGTAAGTGTGAAAAACTGTCATAAATCATTTTTTTCAGGACCATTGTAATTTTGAATTGTCACTAAATAAATTATTGTAAACTGCAGACTACCTGTGTATAGTACCCACTAACCCCCAAAGTTTGCCCATATGTGGAAACCTATTCTTCATAACTAATTTTCACTATATTACATCTGTATTTAATGCTGTTATAGTATTAGTTATGAGCCACAGTGGCACAGTGGTTAGAGTGCAGTACTGCAGGCTACTTCTGCTGACTGCCAGCTGACTGGAATTTGGCAATTCAAATCTCACCAGCTCAAAGTTGACTCAGCCTTCCATCCTTCCGAGGTCAGTAAAATGAGGACCCAGATTGTTGGGGGCAATATGCTGACTCTGTAAACAGCTTAGAGAGGGCTATAAAGCAGTATATAAGTCTAAGTCCTATTTCTTGCATCTTCTCTTAACAAGAATTATGTGACTGGTTTTGATTTTAGCATTATTCTCAGTTGTCAGTCTTGCTCCATATTAGATGACTAAAGTTTTCAGTCTGGAAAGAAATCAATATATAGATTTAAAAAACAAACAAACAGGAAAATTGTTGAAGGTTGACTGTATATTTGCAGAGGTTTAGTAATAATCACTACTTATCATCTGAGTGAAACAGCCCTGGTCAGTTTGACCTGATCAGTTTTCAAATATATTTGTTAATATCTTGTCTGAAAGAACTTTCCATGAGTGAGGTGGGGCATTTACTGATAAAAGACATTTTGGAATAACCCACATACATCCATAAATGTAAATTAGTTGCATCTAAATATATGACAAAAATATTGGAATCATAGGAAAAGACTGAAAGCATAAACTCACAGGGTAATTTATACAATGTGTTACACCATAAAAGACATAATAGTATAATATAATTTGTGAACCCCAGATGATATGTGATATCTTTCTCTCTCTCTCTCTCTCTCTCCCCTCCTCTGGATTCAATGGGGTTTAGAAAATCTCCCCTCAGTGCACAAACTCCCTCTTTCTCTCTCTCTCTCTCCCCCCTCCTCTGGATTCAATGGGTTTAGAAAATCCCCCCTCCGTGCACACACTCCCTCTTTTTCTCTCTCTCTCTCTCTCTTTCTCTCTCTCTCTCTCCCCTCCTCTGGATTCAATGGGGTTTAGAAAATCTCCCCTCCGTGCACACACTCCCTCTTTCTCTCTCTCTCTCTCTCCCCTCCTCTGGATTCAATGGGACGTTTCCCCACTCCGTGCACACACTCCCTCTTTCTCTCTCTCTCTCTCTCACTCTCTCTCTCTCTCTCTCTCTTCCCTCCTCTGGATTCAATGGGGTTTAGAAAATCCCCCCTCGGTGCACAAACTCCCTCTTTCTCTCTCTCTCTCCACCCCTCCTCTGGATTCAATGGGTTTAGAAAATCCCCCCTCCGTGCACACACTCCCTCTTTCTCTCTCTCTCTCTCGCCCCTCCTCTGGATTCAATGGGGTTTAGAAAATCTCCCCTCTGTGCACAAACTCTCTCTTTCTCTCTCTCTCTCTCTCTCCCCTCCTCTGGATTCAATGGGGTTTAGAAAATCTCCCCTCTGTGCACACACTCCCTCTTTCTCTCTCTCTCTCTCCCCCCTCCTCTGGATTCAATGGGACGTTTCCCCCCTCCGTGCAGAAACTCCCCCCCTCCCTCCCTCTTTCTCTCTCTCTCTCTCTCTCTCTCTCTCTCTCTCTCTCTCTCCCTCCCCTCTGGATTCAATGGGGTTTAGAAAATCCCCCCTCCTCACACACTCCTTCAGCCTCTTTCTCCCCTCTTTCTGGATTCGCTCCGAAGTTTTTAAAATTACCTCTTCTGTAGAGACCAGGTTATCAGCCACGTGAGATATATGCTGTGTTTCTATGGCACAGTAATCCCCTCCTCAAACAACACGCAATGCCAATTTAGAAGCCCCGAGCAGCCAAGGCGAAGCAGGAGGACGGGGGAGGGGCTGAGCTTGGACAGCCTGGGAGGCAACTGCTAGCTAGCTCCGAGAGAGAGAGAGGAAGAGAGGGGGGAGGGAGGGGCTGCTCAAAGCAACAGAAAAAGGAAAAATCCGTGAGGGAAGTCTGCGGTCTCCACATGGAGTAAGTCTTCTCCTCCCTCAGCCATTGGCAACAGCTCCCAGGGACGTGCGGGCGGGAATGCGCTCGTCTCGACGAAGAATATACGCTCCCAATTGCTAGGAGAGCCTCGGCGGCTGGAGGCTTTTTCGTAACTTTAAAAAAAATCGGGACTTTTTTTTTAAAAAACGGGACGTGGGAAAAATTGTGAAAAGCGTGACTATCCCACCAAAAGCGGGACGTCTGGTCACCTTAGTGATGGCTAACCTTTTTGTTTTCATGTGCCAAAAGCGTGCGCATACACGCAATACATGTGTGCATGCCCACACCCATAATACAATGTGCATGTGACCCCCCTTGAATGGCCTGCCTCCCTGTGTGTGCATGTGCAACCCCTCCCTGCACTCCTTCCACCCACCCCCCATGTCTGTGTGACCCTGGCGCCCCATTTTGGGCCTAGCTGGCCTTCCGGAAGCCTCCTGGGACCAAAAATGGGGTGTGAGGGGACCCAGGGTGCAACTACACATCCCTTTCTCCCCCCCCACCTTGTCATGCATGCATACAGTTACAAGTGTCATATCTGCCTTGTATGCAGCTTTGTTCTTCTCTAATATTCATCTCCATTGTTCAGTGATGCATTTCCTGCTTCTCTAGGATTTACCTCTCTGCTCCTGTGAGGCACTTTCTGTTCCTGTTGGATGTATATAGTTAAATTCTCGATGGCTTGTAGAGTGTTTTAACTTCATTTGGATTAAACCACACATGCTGCAGAGACCCGAAAATCAGCTGGCCGGCGGGAGACGCACATGCATGCATGATGGAGCTCAGCTGGGGTGACAACTCACGTGGCGGCAGAGAGGCCTCCGTGTGCCACCAATGGCACGCGTGCCATAGATTTACCATCACAGTCTTAGAGTATCAAAAATGAAGTTATGTAACTGACATTTTGTAAGTACAATCATCTGCATAAATAGCATAGTCACATCAAACACAGCAGCCTACTAGAAGTTCAGTATGCATGGTTTTATTAATAGAAACGCTGATTCCCAAGCTGCCTTGAGTCAGTTTATACCCTTTACTAAAAGAAGATTTAAAAAATGAAGAAAAGGGACCTGTTGCAGCTTTATGCTTCAAAGACAATTCTGCAGCCTCAAGATCAATACTGTACACCTAATTGTGGAAGGAAGAAGAATGGGACAACAGAGAATAAGGTGGCTGAATGGAATCGCCGAAGCAGTAGGCGTTAGCTTGAATGGATCCAGAAAATGGTAGAAGACAGGAAGGCCTAGAGGAACGTTGTCCATGGGGTCGTGATGGGTCGGACACGACTTCGCAACTAACAACAACAATTGTGGAAATCAGTAAATGGGCAATGTGATCCAGCTCTAACTGAATATGAGCATATCTTCTAATGTCTATCTGTATTTTATTAGATGAATTGCAAGTTTTCAGGCCTTCTGTAGAGATTTCTGATTGGCTGTTTCTAGAGTTAATCCAACTCTAATCCAACAAAGCAAGTAAGTCAACATCCCACCCATAAATGACCCAGAGACAAGTCTGTTAGCATTAGCAAAATTCTAGGAATCTTTACTTTGCAAACTATTTTTTTTCTGCTGACAATCAATACATACAGAGGATATAATACACAGAAAAGACCAGAAACTTTGTTTTTAACTCAGTCTCCTTCCAGAGGGAAAAGAAAGGAACAGAAGGCCAGCCAAAGAGGTAAGCAATCAATGGCTACATTTGGCTTCATTTGCCTTAGAACTGATTAATTAAAAGAATTACCAGCACTAATTCTGTAATCCTTGCTTTGGCAAATCTTTACCTAAAAGGATGTTCAGCACTTTATGATGGAAACTTCACTTTTGGAAGGAAAAATGAGTGGGTGTCATAATGGCTTTTTAAGTTAGACCTTTCCATACTGTAAACGGTCTCCTTTCATGGAGGCATTGTTCCTTTATTCTTTCTCTTCATTCCACGCCAGGTTTTTATTGTTCAAAGAGAAGCAACATTTACACATAAAATATCAGGTCTGTTTTTATTTTTAATCCATCTTTGCATCAGATATGAAACTGTGCTATAAACAATCTTCTTTATGTAATAGCTGAACTTGTACAATACATTGCACCATAGATATAGTTAATAAATGGCAGATGTGGTCATATAACATGCTAAATAAAAATAACTACAATATTGTTCAATGTAAATCACATTATTACTATTACATTATACAGTATATTTATACAATGTAACCCCTGCTGGAAATAAGCCATCATAACTTCAACCTTAATTTTTCTGCTATTTAAAGCCATCCTCCCTCTCCCAGTGCATTACAAATATTTTAATCAGAGACTGAAATAGACTGTGAATGGGACAGGGAACCAATTGGATATCATTTTTATGACCTTCTACCAGTTCTTTTTTTATCACATTTTAAAAATGGTTGTTTGGAGAGTACTAGTTCTCATATGATTTCACTGCATTTCAAGGATGATGGACATGAGAATAGTCACAAATTGGCCTCAAATTATTTCTAGGAATTTGAGAAGTGAAAACAGTTAACAGTGTGGAAGGGAGTGAAATGGATAAGGGATGTTTAAATACCAGTTCTTCAAAACAAAAGGCATATAAAATTCAAAGAATCCATAAAATGACAGTGTATTATTTTAATTTTAGAATAAAAATGATTAAATGATCATGTTTGCTAAGCTGTATGCACAAGTAGCAATGATGTAGTATAATTAATATAAGATAGGGACGCAAGAACCAGTTTGGTATTGTGATTAAGGCAAAAGGCCAAGGATTGAGAGACTAAATTCTAGTTCTACCTTAAGGCATAAAACCAGCTGGGTGACCTTGGGCCAGTGACACTCTCTCAGCCGTAGGAAGAGGAAGCAATGACAAATCTCTTCTGAAATCCTGCCAAGAAAACTACAAGGGATTTGTCCAGGCAGGCACCAGGAGTCAACACCTATTTTAAGGCATGCACACATACGCACACACCATATATATAAAGTTATTATATGTCCTAAAGATGATAAGACCATCAGTAAACAGATATTGTGTTTGTAATGCTCAAGTAACCACCATTCATATTATGCCAAAACTACCAGAGTTAATAATCATACCAGGAAAAAAAGACATTTGTCAACAATTTGGAATTGTAGTTTAAGTTCATTGGCAAGGGAAATGCTTAATTCTTCTTAACTCCTCAGTAACCAAATCATCTACATTTCACATCCTGTAAAAATCAAATGTTAATTATTGGAAATATGAGTTAATTCATGTTTTGAAACAATAATGTTTCATTTATTTATTTATTGTGGAGGATTGGAGATTGGAGTTAAATTGCTTTCTGGCCCATTTGTCTTTCACCTGGAAAAAGGTATTGCTTTTTGCTCTGGTATTCTTGTACATTATAAATAGCAAACAAAAGGATATGCCATATATACACCATTTGTTACTCTACTTTAAGTGTCCTCTAATACAGAAAAGTCTTTAAATTATACTGTTTACTCCAGGTCAAAGTTTCTCAGAAAAAAATATGTTTTCAAAAGGCCAAAGTCAGCTAGCTGGCTGACTTTGGCCTTTTTTTGAGGCTGTTTTTCACCCTCCGGAGGCTTCCTACGGGCAAACAGGAACTTCAAGAATGGACTTCTGGTTTGCTCGTAGGATCCCCTTCCCTTTTTTACTTGTAAGCCGCCCTGAGTCTCTAGAGAGTGGGCGGCATACAAACTAATTAAATAAATAAATAAATAAATAAATCATTTTTTTGCCCTCTGGAGCCTTCAGGGAAGCCTCCTGAAAGCCCCTGAAGGCTCCGGAGGTCAAAAATCAACCCAAAGGACAAACCAGAAGTCACCATTCCCAAACTTCCGGTTTCCCCATAGGTCCGTTTTTCGCCCTCTGGAGGCTTCACGGAAGCTCTGGGGGGTGTCTGGGTGGGGGCTGTTTTCACCCTCCCCAGGCCCCTAGAAAGCCTGGGGAGTGCAAAAAAACCATGCCAAAAGGGGGGGTGGCGCTGGTTGCGCGTGTATGTATGCAGGGGGTGGGGTATTGCACGCATAGCATTATGGATGTGGCATGCCCACGCACGAACCCCCTGTGCTCCCCCCGCTTTTGGCACGGGAGCCAAAACTTTTTTGCCATCACTGCTATAGGGTCTCCTGCTTAAGCAGGGGTTTGGACTAGATTCTAGAAGACTTCTGAGGTCCCTTCTAGCTCTATTGTTCTATGTTCTATATTGTGAAATAACATTAGCTTCTTC
The DNA here is from genome assembly GCF_009769535.1 of Thamnophis elegans. NCBI lineage: Eukaryota > Metazoa > Chordata > Lepidosauria > Squamata > Natricidae > Thamnophis > Thamnophis elegans. Next base: position 40,345,982 of record NC_045545.1, read on the forward strand.
ATAGTCTGCAATGGCCAGGAAGTTTGGAACCCAAAAAATATCTCAATTCCTCAAGAGATATTAAGAAGTCAAGTGTCTGTTGTTTCTATATCATTTGGTGGGATTCATAATAAAAAGCAATAGAAAGCCAACAGGGGTAAAGAAGCCTGCTGATTATTAATACACTCCAAAAAATACATGGTACACAAAGTAGTGAACACAAAACTTTTTTCAAGGTACTTCAGAATACTAATATGGTATAGTACATAGTTAGTTCTCATTAATTACTTGGCCACTCACATATGGCAAAAGTTGCTTCAACCCAGTTACTAATATTTGTTTCTATTACCTCTTATGGCCTGAGAGATAGGATGCATACTGGGATGCAGCACTGAGATGGGAGATAAAAATATAGTGTATATATACATGTTGCATACCTGTTATGGGGAGACTTTGTCTACAGTGTCTTCTTTATAGAAAGTTGAGATATGGAAACCACAAATAAAGTTGAATTGAAATAGTTGCACAATGTATGATACTATTCTCAATTCAAAAGCAATATTAATTGCATAGTATTCACCATGAGAAAAAAAATTATAGGGATTATATTTTATCGTATCACATTTTACACACTTACTGGAAGCTTTCTAATTTCTCGAATTCTTCTTCAGGCAAGAGAGTTAGAGGAAGAAAGGAAAATAATTGGTTGCTCTTGAAGCCATATTTCCTTTTGTGGGAAGTTATCATCCAGCCCTCTCCCAGAAAAATGAAATATCCTAGGAAATATTGAAAAGGCAGAATATTTATCTGGATGTGAAAAGAAAGAAACATGCTTTAAAAGACAGAATAGTTGCCTGTAGCTTCCTGCCCATCCACACTTTGTCAATAGGCCATTGAGAAAGCCAGGTTAGCCCACTTTACATAATAAAGACTTCTCCACTGCAGCTGTAGGGGGAAGGGATATTACTCAACTCTCCACATGGCATCTGAGAACTCATCTATGGATTCAAAACAGCCTAGAGAGTAGCCCCCTGCATGGCACCATGGGAGTCTGACAACCAATCAGAATACATTTCTTACACAGGAACAGGAAACAGAGAGGTGGGACTAAACAGGGTATAAAAAGCCTAGCAAGCCCCTTCCTCAGCCCTTCTCTCTTCTTCTTCACCAACATTGAGCCATGTGATCACCTTTTCTGTACAGGGCTCAAGCCATGTGGCCCTGTCCAACAATAAACCATCTTTCCAAGCAGCCTCCATGTCTCCAATGTCTTCTTCCCCACTTGGAGCTGAACCCAGAAGGACATTTCTTTCAACACTTTAAAGCAAAATTCCCTACACATTTATTTGAACAGAAAATTTAAATTGAATAAATAAATAAATAAATTTTCAGTTCAATTGTTTAAGGAGGATAAGAAGGAAAACCATGTTCCATTTATTAGATTTTACTTGCAATATTTTCTGACATTTTACATTAAGGTTGTCCCTACATTTCATAAACCACCATTATGATTGAAATGTCATCTTCCATACAGGTGCCTGACAAGAATAGCAGTAACAAGAAGATGTCACGATTTTCAGTGCTCCTGTTCCTTGCTGTCTTAATGCCTAGCACTGGAAGGAAACTAAGATGTCTGAGAGGGGCTGGTCACAAGCCAAGGCCTACCCAAGAGGAACACTTACAGGAATGTACCTTATATGCTAAATGTAAGTGCTGCAAAACTGTGTTAAAAATTAGGCTGCATGTGGCCAAGAGACTGTGTGTTAGTGCCTTTGTTAAGAGGGGGTCTTGAAGGATTACTTTCTACTTTATCGTTTCTTCACGCCACTAATGTGAGCTAAATGTCATGATACAGTTACATGTCTCTGTGTGCGTCTGTGTTATATATACCCACATGCATACACACTAGGGGCCAACTGATTACTTCTGTGATGAAATAATAACAATGTACAGGGACTGTAAAGATTAAAATAAAAAGGTACAGAAAAGAATAAAAATGAATAAGCCAAGAAATTCAAGCAGAAGTAGAAAAATGGCAAAATTTAGACCAAAATCATTTGTGACATCTCTTCTTACTTTGTACCCTTATAAATCCCTGTTCTTCCATACATATCCTTATATCACTTCACACCAGTGGTGGGTCCCTACCAGTTCAGACCGATTCTCCCGAACCGGTAGTTCTGTTGTCAAGCAGAGAGCGAACCGGTTCTCTGTTGCTTTGAAAGTGGGCCTGCCCACCTGCCCCGGTTTACACTTATCTTTATTTCAGCTTCTGAAGTCCAGCTGATCAGGGGCAGCAGATTAAACTGACGCTCCTAAGCTGTTTTGCTTGCTTTCTGAGCAGGTTTTTTTCAAGTTTTTTTCAGCGAACCGGTAGGAGCTCCAGTAGGAACCCACCACTGCTTCACCCATTGCATTTTGCTCTTTAAACCTCTCAATTCACTTTTCCTGAGTATCCCATGATTCCCATGATTTCCTGAGTATCCCATCCCTCCAGCCATGATTGTGGCTCTCCTAACGCCATTTACACCTCCTTCATATACTAGTTTTGCAGTTAGCCCTTCATTCGTTCACTCTATAGAACAAATCAGCTCAACATACTTAAGAGCCGAGGTGGCGCAGTGGGTAGAGTGCAGTACTGCAGGCCACTTCAGCTGACTGCTAGTTCAGCAGTTCAGCGGTTCAAATCTCACCGGCTCAGGGTTGACTCAGCCTTCCATCCTTCCGAGGTGGGTAAAATGAGGACCCAGATTGTGGGGGCGATATGCTGACTCTGTAAACTGCTTAGAGAGGGCTGAAAGCCCTATGAAGAGGTATATAAGTCTAACTGCTATTGCTATTGCTATTATTTTATATAAGTAATTCATGCAGTAAAAGTGAGTGAGGTGGGAGCCACTGCTGCTCAAGTCAGGTATAGTCAGTCTTTAAGAAGATGTTGGATAACCATTTGTCTGAAACGGTATAGGGTTTCCTGCCTAGGCAGGGGGTTGGATTAGAAAACCTCCAAGGTCCCTTCCAACTCTGCTATTGTATTGTATTGTATATCATTGTGTAAACATGGAGCTGGTAATTCCAATGCCAATTGGAGAAAAAAGGCCAAATATCCATTGACCCAAAAAGATAGCAGGAAACAGACTAATGTATTAATCTTTTCCCACCCATCCACTCATAGTTGCTAATAGAATAAAGAATGTTTCATAATTTCTTCAAACTCATCCCTAGTTCTTTTATTATCATGGTTCACTAGAGCTTAATGCGCAACTATCACCACCATAGGAATTTCTACTTTCCAACTTTTGCAGAACAGTACAGATGCTATCAAGTCATAATTTCTGACACAAGTGTAATCCTTTCTTTCAAACTACTATCGATATGTTTTCACTTCCCCATAGTCACAAAATCACACTCTCTTCTTTCAGTTCTGTTAAATTCTTTCTTTTCTTTGTTTTACAGATTCCCCACGTATCTACTTTATTTTCTTTAAATTCTTACTTCCTCCTACATTCCAAATTTAACATTTTTGCTGCACACATGGAGGCATATAGACACATAGTCACTACAGATAGGCCCATAGGCATCCACCTCTGCCACCTAGGTGAGGTTGGCATGTAAAACTTTTTTGTAAGATAAAGGTGAGGAGGGAGGGAGGGAGGGAGGAGGGAGGGAGGGAGGGAGGGAGAGAGAGAGAGATTTTTATGACAGGAAGGAGGAAGGACATGCACATTTAGGTATGAAATCAACAGACAAAATATTTTGTATAAAATATATTATCAATTATGAAGTGGCAAAAGCTGTCCTTACTCAGTTGTTGGCAAGAAAAAGCAACTACTGTGTTAATTAGCTGTCAGTTCCCTAAATTACCTAGATTTAGATGACAAAAAAGCTGAATTTTCAAGAGGATTTGCAAGAAGGGGAACAAAACAATTCTTCATCTAAAAGTGCCCCATAATTTAATTCCAATTGTAACAACCTTGGCTTTTGTGAGTATTTAACTAGGTCAGAGGTCTCACAATTATAATTGTATTAGAAATAAACCTTTATTAACAATTCTTTGGTTTTCAATTTCCCACAGCTGCCTGTTGCTATGCAGACATTACAGAAGATCTGGCTCAATCACCAGTTGTTAAAATACGTAATACCTTCTGGAACAGATGTGGTAATCTTAGCCAAGCGTAGGTTTTGTTTTGTTTTTATTTTCCACATGTTTCTAGAAATACGTTATTTGCTATAATTCTGCATTCATTGCTTTTTGTAACAACAGCATAACTGTCAGCATTTCTTCATTCAATAATCAGGAAAGAAAACCACTGGACTCCATTTGTTGAAATCAAGTGTACTTTTACTAATTATAAATGAACAGTTGCAAAGCTGAGCTAAGTCTGGTTAATTAGGCGCAAAAGCGAATATTATATTGTATAATTCATTCCCCTCCCCTTGGCATCCCGTGCACAGTCCAATCATAATTCTCCCATATGTCAGGTGTGAGATAACTTTGAAAGGCATCACCAGGATGGAATGCTGGACTGTTGGCCATGGCAGGAAACACTCCTCCTCCACATGCGCAGTAAGTTGGTCAGTTCAGAGTCTAGAAACTTCCTCCAGCACAACAATGATTCCCCTCCCAAATACCATACCCCCCCTCCCCGTTTCAATGGCAGCCGAAGCAGTAGCAAAGCGGAGGCTGACAATAACATAAAAAAATTGGGTGACATAAGTTAAATTTAATACATTATTATGGTTTGTTGTGCAATTAGCCAGATGTTTAGAGTAGATTTTTATCCAACTATTGAGTCTTTATCAAGGACCTAGGATCGGCAGATGTTGTTTGATGGCTTTAAAGGTTTTGTCGCAGGATGTAAGCTGTTCCAAGAAAAGCTGCCTTTTCCAACTGACAGATGGTGATTTTGTTAATGATGTTGATAATATTCAAGTGGTGCTCCAGATGTTGCTGTTATTCTTCTTCTAAAAGTAGAATTATATTAATAATTATTTTTTATTGTCCAAAATCCAAAGATTCCCAAAGTGACTTATAGTATATTAATTCAATGCAAGGCAATTGAACTAAGGCAAATACAGGTAGCCCTCAACTTACAACAATTCATTTAGCAACCATTGAAAGTTACAATGGCACTGAACAAAGTGATTTTTGACCATTTTTCACATTTACGACCATTGCACATACCCATGGTCACATGATCAAAATTCAGACACTTGGCGGAGGGAGGAGCCAGCATCGCGACAACACATCGCACGGACCCGATAGTCTGGGTCCGTCGATGAAACTTTTGTTTTTGGACGGTCCGGTAGGACCTAAACCGTCCCGAAGAGACGGTGACAGGGAAGCCAAAGACTTGCTGGTCACAGGGACATCGCAAAGTCCCTGTTTGACCCAAGGGTAGCGCTTCCAACTGAGGACAAACAGACAGCCACCAGGCTGGCTCCTGAAGGAAGAGACAAAGTGAAAGCGTTCCATCTGTTGAGGTTTTTTTTTTCTTTTTTTACTTTCAGAAAATCGGTGTTAAGAAACTTTTTTTTCTTAAAAAAATAATAACATCTAGTCCCCAAAGTAAGAATAAAGCGGCGATTTTGACACCTATTGAACTGCTACTAGAAAATTTCCTGCTCTAGTCAGTAACGTTGTTTTGTGGATTGAAGTAATTGCAACATTTCCTGTCTCCCTGCTTGTAGTCTATGGTCTGATCTTTTTTGGTCTCCTATTTTTTCCTTTTTACTACCCTAATTTTTTTTTTTTTTTGTTGGCTAAATTAAACTTCTTTTTTTACCTCAACAGATTTTTCCTTCTATTGGTTAAAACCATATGAAAGATATTTAAGGGAAAGCAAAAAGACAACAATTGCCTAATTATTGAATCTGCCACCTGGAAGCCAAAGTCTGAACTTTGTTTCTGTTTTGGATATAATGTATCCTTTGTTCTGCTTCACTTGGTTTCACTGACCTTGCAATGGAAGGGTTTGAAATCCGCTTTTAAAACTTGATAAGACTGAAAGCACGAAACTTGTTTTTGTTAGTGCTTCTGGTAAATATCTTGGCAAGAGAAGGAAAAGGCAAGCAAGAATAAAAACCCTCCTACTTTAAAAAACTTTAAAAGAACTGGTGTTTAAGACTCAAAATAAATAGAGACACATTTCCTAAAATTTTGACAGGCTAGAGTGGCAGATTCCCTTTCCTATTTTTTTTCCTCTATATTTCTCTCCACTTTGAAAAATGGATCAGTATTCAGAGGAAGAAAATTTAATCCAAAACATCCTGGCTGGACTTCAAAATATTGCAGAAGGACTTAAGAGATTCGACAAGAAATGGGACAGTTTATGGGGTGCTACATTTAAAAAGAAGGGGGTGGAGCCCCAGAGATTAAAGAAGAGAATGGAAATATAGAAAATAAAGATAAGAGGTGGCGCAGTGGTTAAATGCAGCACTGCAGGCTACTTCAGCTGACTGCAGTTCAGCAGTTCGGCTGTTCAAATCTCACCGACTCAGGGTTGACTCAGCCTTCCAGCCTTCCGAGGTGGGTAAAATGAGGACCCGGATTGTTGGGGGCAATATGCTGACTCTGTAAACCGCTTAGAGAGGGCTGAAAGCCCTATGAAGTGGTATATAAGTCTAACTGCTATTGCTATTGCTATAAGATCTCTGATGAATCCATCAATGGACTAAATATGAGCGAAAGTGAAAAGAAGGGAAGCTGGAAAAGTGTTTTTGACAACTCGGAGCTTTTCTTCCAATTTCAAGATGCAGAAGGGAAAAAAAGAGTGAAAAAGATGGAACTAAGAAGACAAATATATCCAGAAACAAGTTTGATAACCAAAGTTAAGCCTACGTCAATAACAATTAAAGAGCAGCGAAACTACGTGAGAGATTCCTTAAGCTGCAGAGTGCGGCGAGAAATGTTAAACCCTGAAAAGACTCTAATGATAGAAATGACACAACTGCTGGCGAGAGAGAAAGGTTTATTTTGCTACTGGAAAGACACTGGCTGATAATGCCAATTGATGATAAAAATTAGTTAATTTTTGATGGTTAATAAGTAGGGATTTTAGTATTTTGTAAACTCTTATAGATTATTATTGAATGTTTAGTCACTAACATGTAATATAGCATGATATCAACAATGAAAGGATAACCTTAATTAGGATAAATAACCAGGCCACAAATTGCAAATGAGATTTTGTGGAATGATAAAACCGATAAATTTGTGTTTTAGACCTTGTTATGAAACTATAAATAATTTGGATTAGAATAAGAGGTGATGTGACGTAAACAGCAAACAACTGTTTTCTTTTCTTCTCTGCGTTTCTCTAATTACAATAATAAAGGGGAATGTTAATGCATATCTTTGAGATTCTCAAGTAGAAATTTTAATTTGGATTAGAAATGACAAACAATTGTTTTTCCCCCCTGTTTTTCAACTATAAAAACAAAAGGGAAGGTTAACATATATTCTGGTGATTATTAACTAGAAATGTCAATATTTTTTCTTTTCTCTTTAAATTGTCTTAGATTTTAAATGGTCATTTTGTTAACACATATTAATAGATTGTTTTTTAGAGATTGTCGCTTTTTGCGTTTGTGGAGAGAAGAGGAGAGAAAAATGTGAATAACCCTTGGTTGACTATAATAATAATATAATAATAACAAAGATATGTTAGAGAGAGGAAATGTTAGATGTCCTACTAATTGACTTTATTTTATTTTTTTTCTTAGAATATGTTATAAAGATGTAAAGATATGGCATATTGACTGGAACTGGGGGAAGGGGGAAAAATGCCAGCAGGTGGCTGTGTTTTTGAAATCTTAACTAAATGAAAATTGTGGTATGGTGATAGTAAAATATATAAATTCTTAACATATACAATTTAAACTGAATGGAATATATGTGATTGTGGACAGAACGCTCAAAATGTACCCATGACCAATGGATACGCTTTCCACAAGATGTAATGAAAGATGATGCTTTTTTGTGTGGTTTTTTTGTAATAAAACTAATAAATTTTTTCTTAAAAAAAAAAAATTCAGACACTTGGCAACTCATCTTTATGATGGTTGCAGTGTCCCAAGGTCATGGGATCACCTTTTGTGACCTTCTGACAAGCAAAGTCAATGGGGAAGCCAGATTTACTTAACAACCATGTTACTAATTTAACAACTGCAGTGATTCACTTAACAATTTTGGCAAGAAATGTTGTAAACTTCATTTACGGTAACTGTCTTGCTTAGCTACAGAGATTTTGGGCTCAATTGTGGTTGTTAAGTTAAGGACTACCTGTAATTAAGACAATGTAGCAAGAGAAACTAGGTGAAGAAAGAGGTAAAATGGGTGTCCTATACATTTTATAAATAAATAAATAATAAATCTCTTATTCAGCCCTTTCGTGTTACCCAGGTTTATCAATGAGATTAATAAAGTATTAATGTAGCTTTGATATAAAACCTAGTATTTACTTAAATAAAATTGTAACGTAATTTTAGAATTACAAGTCTAAGGAACAACTGAATTAAACTTCCCAAACAATTTTCCATTTGGTTTGTTGAAGATTTTTCATATAACAACAGTGGATATTTTCTCCATAAAAACAGGTGTGAAACTTATATGAAGAAAATAGAGTGCTTTTATAGGTGCTCACCATATACTGCTCGCTGGGCTCGTTCCAAACAAGCAGCTGCTATTTCTTCTGTTCCCATATGCCAAAGATTCTGTGATAACTGGTAGGTTGATCTTCTTGCTATTTTCAAAATAAATAAATAAAAAGATTCTGTTTGCTGTTAAATTCTATATTTTCATTCTTTGTGGTGAAATGAAAATTTCCAATGCAATTTCATTACTCTTAAATTCTTATTAACCAGTAACTTTCTCTTAGCATTTAAAAAAATTTGAGAAGTAAACTCACATGCATTTTTCCAGAGCAGGACAGAGTGTTATTTACAATTCTTATGATACGATGCATCATTCATTTTAAGATCATATTCCTTAGAGGAAAAAGAAATTGAAATGGTTTTCTATTGTTATTATTGTCTTTTAACAGTTTTGTTCCATAGATCAAGCTGCCTATTTTTGTTTGCCACAGTTTAAAGATCTACCTGGCGTTCTTCTGTACCCTTTGGATGTTTTCAAGTGTTTTTGAAAGCTGGTGCTGGCAAAATTCTTGACATTCAAAAAATAAAATAAAAAATTTAACTGGAAATGTTGAAGATTTTGGGAATGGCTAGCATAGTTTTTTTTAAAAACTGAATCTTAAATTTTCAGATGATGCTACTTTCTGTTTTCAGGTTCTTAATACAAAAAGATGGTCTCCTGGCTTCATTCAGAACCCTCATATGGAGTCATAAAATCCAGATAGAGGTAGTAGGGTTGTGGAAAATTTTCAAAGAAGCGTTTTACCAACCATGTTGCTGCAGACCAGTAGTACTTTAGAAAGGGACACGATGGCTCAGTGACTAAGATGCTGAGCTTGTCAATCAGAAAGGTCAGCAGTTTGGCTGTTCGAATCCCTAGTGCCATGTAATGGATTGAGCTCCCATTACTTGTCCCAGCTTCTGCCAACCTAGCAATTCAGAAGCATGTAAAAATGCAAGTAGAAAGGGAGAAGAATAGGTAGAATAAGTAGAATAAATAGGTAGAATAAGTAGAATAAATAGATAGAATAAGTAGAATAAATAGGTAGAATAAGTAGAATAGGGACCACCTTTGGTGGAAAGGTAACAGCGTTCCATGCACCTTTGGCGTTTATTCATGCCAGCCACATGACCACAGAAACATCTTTGGACAGAGCTGGCTCTTCAGCTTTGAAACGTTGATGAACACCATCCTTTAGAGTCAAGAACGACTAGCACAGGGAATCTTTACCTTTAGTACTTTAGAACATGACAGTAACAGAGTGGTCTTTTTTGATCTTCCTTTCCAATTTTCTGCCAATTATATGGTTAAAACCACTGGAAGACTTTGAGAAATGAGAAATGGAAGCAATAAAGTGCACTTTGTAAGCTCCATAACAGTGCTACCTCTCCAGGCTAGAATATTTTCATTCCTAGGTTGATCTTACACTTTGTAAGCTCCATGCCAGTGCTACTCTCCAGGCTAGAATATTTTCATTCTTAGGGTGACCTTGCATTGATGAAGAGAAAATATCACTCTTTGGAAGCTTGGATTTGACTACAACTCTAGTCATTATGTATTCTTCCCTACTTATTAGTCTAATAGCTATCACCTAGGAAAGTTACAGGTCTTTTTTTAACATACGTTCTATCACTGTAACAAACCACATGCTTTAGGTACTGTATTTTTCAGAGTATAAGATATACCTTTTCTCCCCAAAAAAGAGGGTGAAACTCTGGGTGCATCTTATACACTGAATACAGCATTTTTGGCTTCCTAAAACCTTGCGCCACCCATCCTGTTTTTCACAAAAATGGATGCACAGAGGATTTGGGAGGCCTGCAAAGAGCTTCTGGGGACTGGCGAGGGCAAAAACGAGTGAAAAAATGAGTCCGTTTTTTTTTTTTTTTGCCCTCCCAAGCCCCCAGGAGCACTCTGTAGGCCTTCCAAACTCTCTGCATGCCCCCCCCCTTTTTTTTTAAAGAAAGGGGCTTGCATAGGGTTTGAGAGGCTTGCAGAGTGCTCCTGGGGGTCAGGGAGGGCAAAATTGTTTTTTTTTTAAATTTACCTCTTCAAAATCTTGGTAAGTCTTATACTCTGATGTGTCTTATAGTCTGAAAAATACTGTATATTATTTTTTCTTTCCTTCCTTGTTTAAACTGCCCTATACATTTGTAAAGAATAATATCCAATCATATCCTGAAGCAGCAGTGACTTGGTTTTTAAAAAAAATAAAACACATTATTCTATGTTGCTTTACATGGGGTGGTAAAAACACAAATAAGGCCTCTACTTTTGTGATTTCCCTTATAGGTATGAAGCTTGTAAAAATGATCACACTTGTGTCAGCAACTGGTTGACTGATTGGGAAATTGATGATAAAGGAGAGAATCACTGTCAGGATGACTGCATCCCAATCAGTGTGGTAATATATTTGTACAGTAAGCTAGTTCTGAGGCATACAGAGTACCCTAATGTTAAATTGTCACATGGCTTTCTCTACAAGTAGTCCTCGACTTAAAACCATTCATGTTTTTGAAGTTAATGTTTTTGTACTGTTTGAAGTTAAACTGCACTAGAAAAAAAGGGACTTATGATCAGCCCTCAAACCTATGACCACTATAGCATCATGTCACATGGTCACTTGTACAATTGGCAACTGGTATGTTTTTATGACAGTTGCATCATCCCAGGGTCATGTGATCACCATTTACATCCTTCCCAACAGTTTCCAACAAGCAAAGTCAATGGGCAAAGCTGGATTCTCTTAATGAACACTATTCACTTAACAAGTCTGGTGATTTCTTTAACAGCCATGGCAAGAAAAGTTCATAAAAATCAAGCATGACTTTAACATTTAGTGCTATCACTCTAATCTAACAAATTCACCTAAATTAACAAGAGGATAGTCATATATTCACCCTCTCTTAAATTCTAAAATATTTTAGTATTGCTAGTGCATGCTACCAATAATTCTTTTAAATACTCCAATAATCCTGTACAAATTAAAATGCAGATTAAGTGCATGATCTTCTATGATTTTGCATACGTATATACTATAGGAATTACAGCGGTACCTTGGTATTCAGCTGCTTTGAAACTCATGAAATTTGGTACTCAACGTATTTTGACATACAATTTTATCCTGGTACTCATCCTTTATTTTGTACAAACTAGAACTCGTTGATATCGCAGAAACTAGAACCCGTTGGTATCAGCTGCCTTGTGACTCATTCCATTATTTCTTATGGGGAAAATGTGTTTGGTACTCATTGCTTTTGGTATTTATTGCGTTCCCTGGAACCAATTAATGTTGAATATCAAGGTACCACTGCATCACACTAGTTTAAGAAGCAATGTATTACTATATTTTAGGATATTGTCACCCAAGCTAGAAATCTGGAAGATGTCTGTAAATATGAAGGCTCATCTAGAAATGCATGTGTTGGCCAATTCAGTGATAGATCTCATGTATCTCTAGATAAAAGAAAAATTAGGAAAATATTTGCTAGAGATTCTAGAGCAAATGAACACAAACTGAAACCCCAGTGCTGCATATGGCTCCCAAACCACCATCCTGAGGACATGTGGGGTGATTCACTGAAGATAAGTTACTCCTTCTATTTCTGCCTGGAGATGGATGAAATGGATCCCAATGCAATCAAACTCACTCAGGATAGATCCTCAAGCAGTAGATTCACTGTGATCACTATGACCTAATATAAGCCCCGTTGTTTCCCAGTGTTGAAACTAGAAATGCATAATCATTGTAGTATAAATTTAAACTTTGCAGTTCCTGGCTTTCAAAGGTTCCCACCCCCTATTTCAGAAAGAATTACTAATTAAAATGAAAACATTGGATTAAATGGTTCAAAAACCTTGGTATGGTATAAGGTATAGCTCTGTTTATAAAGCTGAAAAGAAGAGAGGCTAAAATTCTACACAAAGTGTTGGGTAAGATTTGTTTCCTTTTATCTCATTTTTTTTAACCTCATAATAAAGCAATTAGTTTTCTGATATAGTGTATGTTCTGGGTCCGGAATGAGCTGAATAAACTAGTTCCCCAATCCTACTCCACCCCCCAACTGAATCAGACCACATCATAACAGCCTAGATGTAAAGGAAGCTATAAGGTGGACAGTGTGGTTCTGATAGTAAATGATACTATAAACCAGATCATTTATGTCTCTGAATTCTAGATGTATGCCAGTGGAACTGACATGTGTGAGAAAATGTGGGGTGATTCATTGAAGGTGAATCACCGCTCCCCCTGCCTCTGCCTCGAGATGGATGAAATGGATCCCAAGGTAATCAAGTTCATTAAGCCTAAATATAGCAGCAGCAGCAGCAGCAGCAGCAGCAGCAGCAGCAGCAGCAGCAGCGACATCTATGATGATGAAAGATTCTGTCGTCTCAGGATGCAAACGATTTCGGTAAGTAATGTTAAATTGTTATTATTTTTATCATTGCCATTATTGGACTCCAGCAGCTTTAGGCATCTATTTCTAACCAATGATGCCGAATGGTAGAACATGTATTGCAGTGCAAGCACTGCTCCTTCATACTCAGAGGTTCATTAGGAGCAGAGTTTGTATTGCAATGATGAATGTTTCTTCACTTCACTCCCTGCTTCTCTTCCCTTTATCCATCCTGCAGGCACCTGTGTCAGCAGCAAAAGCATATAAGTAAATAATAAACAAATAAATGATAAAATTTCAGACTCAGATGCAACTCACATGGCAAATGCTTAAACATCAAAACCAACATTGGATGTCCCAAAACTAAACAGAAATTGGATAAAAGGAAATTGTCCTTATCTAGCAGCATGAGTTAAATAACTAGAGAGCTAAACAGATTTCTGCAAGACGTTTCTGTATTGCTCTCAAGACCGACTGCTCTCATGATTGGAAAGTGGACTTGTGGAAATGAGACTTTAGCCATGGCAAATCAAATAAGCATCAGTGCACACCAGAATATACTGAAAGGCTTGGCCATCAGAATCAAGAGTACAGCTGGGATCAAAGGTGTCTATGGAAGGAACATCAACAATGCCCAAATGGCAAACATGTCTAAATGATCACAGTCTGCACTTTTTGTTCTGTTTTGCTTAAGTAAAAAGGGCAAGGTTTAGTTGCCTGATGTAGCTGCCATTTTAACACTGCTGACATCCATCCTTGTGGACCCCTTACTGGGATCCAAGCAGTATGGCCTTTTGTAATTGACACGTAGAAATTTTATCAATGTGCATATTTTCTAAGTGTCATCCAAGAGTTTTTAGCGCCCACTTTGCCAATAAACCAGAACTGGTTTACGCCATAAGCTTTCAGTTTTCAGATCCTGATATTTTGTGATCATCTCCAATTCTTTGTCTTCCATTCTACTATCCCCAGTATTGCCACATTGATTATTCACACTTTTTTTCTTTTTGACCAGTTATTTATGGTGTCCTCCAAGCCAAACTCAATTGCTATATCAGTAATAAAGTTCTTAGTGTTTATTAATTCCTGGAATTCAATTTCTATGTTTTTATAAACCTTCAGATTATCCATATAAAGCAACTGTGAGGTTTTATTAGCATGGTTGCTGTTTGATAACCAAGATTTGTTTTATTGAAAATAACTGAAAACAGTATCACAACAATGACAGCTACTAAGATGACAATGAGTCACCTTGGAAGATTATTAATTATAATTATTATAACTTGTGTGCCACTTAAATCTCATGACTGGGTAGTTCTCAACCATCAAACAAAGAAATAATCAAATAAAGCATAAAAAATAAAGATTACAAAATGGAAAACATGATGAAGTGAGGGTGTCAATTTTTTCTTGTCAGAGGCCTGGTAAAGGGCCAGAATCGCTGGTCTTCCAGATGTTGCTGTTAGACAGCTGTATCTCCTAGTATTTCTCACATTGGCTATGCTATCTAGGCCTCCTAAGTGTAGTGTTTCAAGAATTCTTGAAGGCTAAATATTGTTCAAGAACAGTCTGATCAAGACCGATAACCAAGTTACTCATACTGATGGTAGCTTCTTGAATGAGAATACTGATCAAAAAGCACAATAAAATCAGCTGTCAGTTCAATATGTTCTATTTTAGCTATCCAAACATTAGAGCCAATTAATAGCCATTTATGACAAAAATTGGAGAATACTTGAAAACCCCAACACATCGCTGAATAGGTTCTTTTAGAGCTTACTTCCAACGCTGTTGAATTATAATTGAGCTGAATGGGTTGCCATGGCAATCAGATCTAAGTACTTTTTCCTTATTCCAGTCTTAATCGCTCTATATAAAGAAGATGGCTATGCTTTTGTTTGTGAATTTGCTGCATTATTTTGCTGATCTTATATAGCACTCCAGTTATAATTGCCTCTACAGAACTTTTTTTTAACAACAGGGAGCAGTTTGGAAGTGCACCTAATAAATAGCAAATAAAAAGAAGCCATTTTGAGATAATATGTTTGTAGTAGTTGTTTTCCAAAGATATCAAAACTTACTAAATCCCTCCTTTTTCAACAAGGTATCTTCCAAATATTGTGACTCTCATCACCTATGGCTAATAAATGATGGATGATAAAATTTGTTTGAAAACACATCCAGAATGTATAGAGAAATGCACTACAAAATGTTTACAAATAATCATCTGGTGGGTTGAAATTTGGATTTAGAATGATGGAAGCCTCTATTTAGCCTCAGTCTGTATATGCATTCTCTTGTCTCAACTGGCTCACACAAAGAAATTTCTGTTCATAATATTTTGCATGTTTATAAAAGAAGTCATATTTACTAGTTAAAACTTGCTAGGATAGGTGATAACAGATGCTGAAAACAAAGAATTAGAATTGTACTTCCAGATGTACAATACCATGACCTCTGTACAGAATCAAGGGAATATATTAGGATTAGTAGAAATACTTGCCATCTTGTGCCAAGTAAATTCTTAGTGGAGGCATATTTTGGAGATTAAGTCCACTTCCTGAAATATGGTTTGAATGAAAGAGAAGGGTTGTATGCAGATAGTTGTAACTAATTTGCAAAACGGACAATGTTTCTTATGAATTTGGTATCTTCTAAACATGATCAAAAACAGATTTAGTGAATTTGCTTGTAAAACAATGCTAGCATGTAACAGTTGTTGAATATGAGATGTAAATGTTTTGACTTTTTTCATCCCCCACAGTGACATATGACTACATCTGACAAATATCCTATCTGAAAACTACCAGGAATCAGGCAGTGTCTGTTTCAGCATACGTTTTCTCTGACACCAAAGTAAAACTAAAAGTTACAAAATGGCTGAAGTTCTACTAACTACCAATCAATAAATCAATAATGATCAAACATCCAATATTTCATCACTGGTCATTTTATATTTGATGCTATTACATACATCTGTCCATCAAGTTTCTGGGTGGGTCACCCTCATCTATTGAACTCCAGGCAGAGTCAGCCTGCAATTTTCAGAATTCCCAGCCAGTGTGTTCATGTGGTGCTGCATGAGGAAAGTCTATATTCCATAGCTATCTTTATCAGCATACACTTGTGGGAATTATTAATCAGCATTACATTTGATCAGAGTTTGAGGAGGCAATGGTACCAGAAGACTAATATGGTCACTAAAGCTCTAGATTAAAAATCTGTAGGTATATGGGGACAAAGGAGGAGGAAATGTGACTTTCATATAAAGACATTAACTTTTCAACTCTGTAAATTTCTGCTGAACAAAGATACCTCTACTGACATGCTGCCATTATAGGAGGGCAGCTGCCATTCTGTTTTATGTCAGAAAAAGTGCTTTACCAGTAAGGAGGAGGGTCCACAATGAAAACTAAGAAAAATACACGGACACACACCACTGTCCCTATGTAATTAACTTAAAAACAATTATAAATAGCATTAAGGCATTGGGGCAACAGTAGAGGCTATTTTTAAACTTAAGTGCTACCCTAGGGACACTTCAAGGAATGGGCTGCTGCTGAGTAGAAGAGTGCTGGTTTTTTATCTCATTAGTTTCTGCTGCAAGGGTCCCATTCATTTTTTCCAGAGTGGAAGTAAGCATCTCTATCAGAATTCCTGAAGCCTTATCTCATTGTTTCCAATGGAAGGTGGGCAGTCTGACGAGATTCTTATAGGTGACTAACAATAACGTTTTTGCTTGAGAGTGATTCTGGTTGCTTGTGTCTGACAACACCTCTAAAGGGCAACTCTTGATTATCTATTTATTCCATACATAGTGAGAGGTCATAGGCCATCTGAGAGAGTGCCATCAATACACTGATGACAACCAATTCCTCTCAGTAACATCAGAATCATATACTGAACTATTGTTTGGAGGCAATGATGGAGTGGATAAATTGCAGCTGAAATCTGATTTCTTTGAAGACTTTGGAAGATTGTGACAGTTGACAGCATGATAGTAAATCTTATAAGTATAAAATCAAAACAGAGATAAGCCAGTTCCTCCTTCCCCAAAAGGAATAAACTTACAATTTGCAAAAAATATATGCCTTTAATAAAACATGTTAGTTAGAAATGGTGCTACCAGATTTTTTTTTATTTTGGGCTACAACAAACTAACCTCATTGCCTTCCCACAATGTTTCCCACAGGCCCATGTGACCTTTATGACTAGGAGCATGTTACTAGCCCTTTACCAGACAATAATGATTTTGTACTTTGAGTATCACAATGTGCTTGATGTTCCAAGTTGGAAGCTACAATTGGAGCAAACTGCAAAACCCGGGTTGTTGAATGGAGCACCTTGCTATGTACATACTATTTCTGCATTTTATGGTCCTTTCTCTTTTGATATTCAAAGGCATCTACAATTAAATAATTTAGGCATCTACTGAAAAATGATGTTTCCCCCCATCTTTAGGTAAATGGTAGAAACATTTGTCTTTTCTTGAATTCACCTTAATGCATATCTTATATTTGAATGTACTGTTTTATTATCATATTAAATTTGATTGATATTTTCTGGAGAGATAAAGATAAACTCTCCAAGCTAAGTTTCAGTCTTCTAATTTTGTGGACACATCCACATCTGCGGTTTTCTTGGCAGTAGTATGAAAGTGACTTGCCACTTTCACATGCTATGATCTAAATCATAGACATGGAATTCCCAGGTCAACCAGTCCTATGTAGCTCCCAAACTCAGACAAAGATAATCAGTTGCCGTCACCTAGGAAGAGAATATAAATATTTTAGAATAAATAAAATATCACATTCAGGAAATAAAATATATTATTAATCATGAGAACAACAAACAAGTGTCATTCATCCAGTTGCTTAACTGTAGTACAACAGGTTTTTTAAATCTTTTAATTTCTCTCTGCAAATGTAGCAAAAAGAGAAACCCAAAGAGAAATCTGACAATTCTAAAATGTTTTGCAATCAATTCGGTAGGCAGTTTTATTAAATTCTGCTCCACTTGACCAATATTTTTTATAATTTGTAAAGAATAACTTACCATTGCACTATCAAGTTGAATGAACTCTATACCTTAGGACTTCAGGCTGAACTACGGATGGCACATGATGCCCACTATGAGTGAACTTCCATGGTAACACAGAACTAGTCCTCCTGATGGTTACCACTATATGAATATATTAGAAGAAGTATTTACATGTATTATTTATTTATTTCTATCCCACTGTTACTATTCTTACAAATAACTCAAGGCAGCAAACATATTCAGTGTACCTTACCTCTTCTATTTTACTCATAACAACAACCCTATAAGGTGGGTTAAGGTGAGAGAAAGTGACTGGCACAAGGTCACCAAGATGACTTTTATGGCTAACACCGGATTAGAACTAACAGATTACTGCTTTGTATGGCTGAATTAGCAAAACATACTAGGTTAGATCGGACTAAATGAAATTAAATAATTTGTGATTCAGGAAGCGGGGACTTATTTTAGCATGTTTAGGAAACACAGCATGATGTTAAATCATAGTTGAAATGTGAATTCAAAAATATTTCAAAAATATTACACAATCAAGTTTAATCTCAGACAAGCAACAGTCATGATATCAAGCAAATAAAATCAGTAGCAATGTTTGGGAGTAGAACTGCTGGAAGCCAAAACCTAAAATTTGAAAATCATTATATATGGGAAAGCAAGAAACAAGGAGCTAAATTATTTATCCACCAGTGCTGATTGTTCATTAATGTGCAACTGCGTTCAACATCACACTAAGCCATTTGCTTAATTAAAGTTTATTTAATAAACCATATGGTGGATCCTGCTATCTAAACAATAAGGTATTATTCATAAGTTGCAATGGTTGATTTTTCACATTGCATTAAGGAATTATGTTATTTGGTTCTGATTCAGTATGTTGTATAAATTCAGCCATCATTACTTAAGTAAGCTAAGGTTTATGACTTTGTATGATGTATGAGCTTAGCTAGTTTGTTCAATAAAACATGGTTAGCTACACAATATATCAGCAGGATACAGTAGCTGGTCAACTGCAGGCTTCAAAGTTAAACAAGGTTGGCTCTGGTTACTGCTTGGATGGGATATGAACTGAAAATATCAGGGTTGAAGACTAGTTTAGGAAGTAAAAAAATATTCTGAAATAAGGAAGGCAATGTTAAATCACTCCACAATTTTGGCAATACCCACACTCACTTGTCTTCTCCAATTAGAAAAAAAAATGCTATACCTTTAAGGTCAAGATGTGAAACACTTGCAATATCGTTCATCCATTTACACGTTGAATCTCTCCTTTATTTCCCTGCTCCTTATCTTTACTAACTAAATTTGCTCAAGGGGTCCCACAACTGCTTTATCTTCTTGCTATCTGGACCAGAAAGAATTAAATTCGTAATTCGTAATTTAATGATCTTATATGCCGTCCAATCCCATAGGACACCGGGCGGCTTACAAATACGAGATAAAATAAAAATAACAAATAGGGGAGAGAAACGAAAACAGTTTAAAAACACAACATACATTCGGCTTAGCTGGGGGCTGGACCTGATTTATAGATCAACAGCCCCAGGGCTGCCGGAACAGCCAGATTTTGGTGGCTTTTTGGAAGGCCGCGAGAGTGGGAAGGGTCCGGATCTCTGCGGGCAGATCATTCCACAGAGCCGGAGCAGCTACAGAAAAGGCTCTCCCCCAAGTGGTCACCAGCCGGCATTGTCTGGTCGACGGCACCTGGAGGAGGCCTAGCCTGTGAGTTCTTATCGGCCGTTGGGAGGTATGCAGCAGGAGGCGGTCTCTCAGATATCCAGGTCCAAGGCCATGTAGGGCTTTAAAGGTAATCACCAGCACCTTGTAGCGCGTCTGGAGACCAATAGGGAGCCAGTGCAGCTCACGGAGGATAGGTGTAACATGGATGTACCAAGGTACACCCAATATCGCTCGCACGGCTGCATTCTGGACCAACTGTAGTCTCTGAACACTCTTCAGGGACAGCCCCATGTAGAGTGCATTGCAGTAATCGAGCCTTGAGGTGACGAGGGCATGAGTGACCATTCGAAGTGCCTCCCGGTCCAGATAGGGTCGCAACTGGTGCACCAGGCGAACCTGGGCAAAAGCCCCCCTGGTCAGAGCAGAAAAATGGTGTTCTAATGTCAGTTGCAGATCCAGGAGGACACCCAAGTTGCGGGCCCTCTCTGAGGGGGTGTAGACTTTCACCCCCCAGGCTAATAGATGGAGAATCTGGACTATCCTTGGGAGAAAACATCAATAGCCACTTGGTCTTGTCTGAATTGAGTGCCAGCTTGTTCACTCCCATCCAGACCCTAACAGCCTCCAGGCACTGGCACATCACTTCCACTGCTTCGCTGAGTTGGCACGGGGCGGACAGATACAGTTGAGTATTGTCCGTGTATTGGTGGTGTTTAATCCCGTGCCGGCGAATGATCCCACCCAGCGGCTTCATGTAGATGTTAAATAGGAGGGGGGACAGGACCGAGCCATGCGGCACCCCATATTTGAGGGGCCTAGGGGTCGACCTCTGTCCTCCAACCAACACCGACTGTGACCTGTCTGAGAGGTAAGAGGAGAACCACCATAAAACGATGCCTCCCACTCCCACCTCCCCCAGTCATTGCAGAAGGATACCATGGTCGATGGTATCGAAGGCCGCTGAGAGGTCAAGAAGCACTAGGATAGAGGAATATCCTCTATCTCTGGCCCGCCAGAGATCATCAGTCAGCGCGACCAAAGCAGTGGAGTAACCAGGCCTGAAACCCGACTGGATCAAGATAATCTGCTTCATCCAAGGACCTTTGGAGTTGAAAGGCCACCACCTTCTCAACAACCTTCCCAACAAAGGGGAGGTTGGAGACTGGACGGTAGTTTTTAAGGATAGCTGGATCCAGAGAAGGTTTCTTAAGGAGGGGTCTCACCACTGCACCTTTTAAGGGCTGCGGGAAAGATCCCTCCTGTAAAGAGGTGTTAATAATTCTCTGGAACCAGCCTCATGTAACCTCCCTGCTGGCCGAAACCAGCCAGGAGGGACACGGGTCCAGTAAGCAGGTGGAGGCACTTACCACTCCCATGGCCTTGTCCACTTCCTCAGGAGTAACAGGCTGGAACTCGCTCCAAGAAATCCGATCAAGGCCCACTCCCGGCATCTCGGCAGGAACTGCCCAAGTGGAGTCCAGGTCCGTCCGAATCTCTTTGTCCGACAGAAACTGAACAAATTCCTCAGCTCTTCCCTGTAAGTGTCCCTCCGCATCCCTCCCCTTCAGGAGGGAGCGAGTAATCCTAAACAGGGCGGCCGGGCGAGATTCTGCGGACGCAATAAGAGCGGAAAAATGCGCACATTTTGCCGCCCGTATCGCCACGAGAGAAGTCCTAATAAAGGCTCTTAGCAGTGTTCGGTCGGATTCGGAGTTACTAGCCCTCCAGCAAGTTAATCCCAGGAATTAAAGAGCTGTGATTAGAAAGATTAAAAGAATTCCATCAAGTACTGCATTCTGCTTCCAAATCAGAATATATGTATCGGCAAAGTCAACAAAAATTTGTGAACATTCATGTCCTCTTGCAATGCAAAGCAGAAGAGGCTTGTCTGCTTTATCAATGTACATTGATTGATAATAGCTACTATCTTTATCAGTATGAGAACTGTCACATGTTTATCCTGTCACACCCCTAAAGCCATCATCATATGCAAACATTGTCATATAAGAGGGAGGGGGAAAATACTATAAGGAAAAAGATAAACTGGAGAATTCATCATATGATTCTATAAATGTTATGCGACAAAATGCTCTTTCAAATGTGCAGCTACAACATTCTATTGAATTTGGCTAATAATATTGTAAAGGATTTTGACTTCTTGAGTGTGAATGGCTGCTAGTGGCTTAACAAAGGTGTTCTTGAACTGCTTTATCCAAATGATGGTTTGGGGGAACATTTAATACAATTATACAATATGAATCCTGAAAAAAAGAAGGGTTATGCCCATTTCCTCTTTTTCTCATAATATTTATTGCTCACTATTTCTTTTTCTTTTCTTTTTGTGCAGCTGTAACTCTATGGGACTACACCCCTTTGTAACTGAGTTCTTTCTGTGTCCCTGGATTACCTCCAGTTCTGCCTTTGGAATGAAAATGCATTGAGCTCTTGACAAATGAAGCATTTGACACTCCTATTGGTAACACATCTGTTGATGAATTCCTTACACAGACTTTTGAGTTAGTTCCCTGTTATAACCATTTTCTTTCATAATACAGTCATTGTTCTTAAGGGTGAACTGAGATGTATTAACATGATATTGTATAATACAGAACTTGGACATGCATTGTTCAGGAACTTTGCTCATAAAAAGCAAAATGCCTTATGTATTTTATCTAGATGTAGTATTTAAACATTGCCTTTATCTAAATATCTGTCAATATCTGAGACATTTTCATACATACCAATAAATATTAGAAGTTGTTTATGGTTGTTCAGTACTACTGGACAAATGTCCAAATATATCAGAAGATAATGCTTTATGCCTAATAGTTTTATAAATATGGTAACTTTCATTTAAGAGCCTGTACAGCTGCAGAGAACTAAATTTAAAACCATGATACAATTAATCATTTGTTCCAAAAACTGCAGTTATGTGAAGCTATTTTCCATGGTCTATTTCCCCATTGGTAGGATCTCTTGCCTCACAATACTTCCATGTTCCTCACTTCAGGTGTCCTAACAGCTCTTTCAAGGATAAACATGTGATAACTTTTTAAGCATATTTTCAGAATAAGAGAGTTGGAAGGGACCTTGGAGGTCTTCTAGTTCTCTTGCTCAGATAGGAGACTATATACCATTCTGGACAAATGGCTGTCCAATCACTTCTTGAACAGTTTGAATATTTTTCCTGTCTGTTGTAAGGTGATCAGACGTCCCGATTTCAGCAGGACAGTCACGATTTATAACAATTTGTCCCGTGTCCCGGGGCATTTTTTAAAAAGTCCCGATTTTCTGGCTTCATGTTGAAAGCCCAGTGGATTTGCTTAAGAAATCCTAACCGGGGCAAGACAAAAGACACTCTGTCTAACTAACCTCTCTCTCTGTCTCAGTACTTTCATTGAAGATATTAAAATGTTAAAGCAACAAAACGGACCCCCCACCCGCGCCCCTTTTACCTCATTTTATAAGAAAAAATGACCAAGTACCATAGAGCTCCAGGAAATGCTTGGCTAGAGAAGCCGCAAGTGTTACTTCCTGGATTTTCTGGAGGGGAGGGGCACGAAGGTTGGAGGTCGGCTTGTGTGGAAAAAAATGGTGGCAAAGTTTCTTTGAAAAATATTTCCCTGACTAATTTCACCATTTTAATTTGCTCAGTTCTTTGTATTAACATCTATATCATTCTGGATTGACTTCGAGTGCTCACTTGTGCCTGCTAGTAAGTGAACTGGGTTTTCCTCTTTTATTTTTTAATGTATTTTAAAATAATATTTTATTTATTGTGCATAGGATTTTTTAAAAGTTTTATTCTGTGTGGATTCTTTTTTTAAATTGTCTTAGACTATTTAAAAAAAGATTCTATCCAAAATAAATTGAAGTGAAACCATTTTTAAAAATTCTATGCACAATACTTTGAAATATTTTACTTCAATTTATTCTGTGTGGATTCTTTTTTTAAATTGTCTTAGACTATTTAAAAAAAGATTCTATCCAAAATACAAAATACCAGCTGCAGTTATTCACTTAAGAACTGTGGCAAGAAAGGTGGTATAGTGACCAAAGTTACAATGGCATTGAAAAAAGTGACTGATGACCATTTTTCACACTTAGCGACCATTTTCACACTTAGCGACCATTGCAGCATCCTCATGGTCACGCGATCAAAATTTTGATGTTTAGCAACAGATTCGTATTTATGATGGTTTCAGTGTCCTGGGGTCATTTTAATTTCCTTTTGTGACCTTTTGACAAAGTCAAAAGGGGAAACCAGATTAACTTATGTTACTAACTTATCAGCTGCAGTTATTCACTTAAGAACTGTGGCAAGAAAGGTAGTATAATGGGTTTAGTGACCAAAGTTCCAATGGCATTGAAAAAAGTGACTGATGACCATTTTTCACACTTAGCGACCATTTTCACACTTAGCGACCATTGCAGCATCCTCATGGTCACGTGATCAAAATGTTGATGTTTGGCAAGAGTTACAATTTATATTTGTAAATTGTAGTTATGTTGAAATAAAAAAAAATTACAATACTATTTTTGCGTTATATGAAAATTTTTGTTGCTCCGTATAGAATTTTTAATCAACCCCCCCACCCGGCCCCGGTCAAAGGTGTCCCTCTTTACCAATCTGAAAATCTGGTCACCTTAGTCTGTTGCCACTAGATAAATGCAAGGGTATGGATAGTTCATATGTATGTAAGAATTCATACAAAATGAAGTTGTTTTATTTATTTCAGGCTATAGTAGTTTGGAATAGGGAAAATTGTTGCTTCCTTATTCTTAGCCTTGGCTAGGAATAGAAAGCTACAGATTCTTATCCTCTTTTGCCTGCAGAAGCCAGCTGAGCAATTTAGGTCAATGTCTCTTAGCCCTAGTTTGAAAAACCTGTATCTACTAACCTGAACTAGACTAATGGGATAGATTAAGCCCCAGCCTTCAGTGGAGAGGACTTCATTGCGCAGTGGATTGATTTGGAGTGATAATTCTTAGTTTTGCAAATTCCACAGAAAAGAAAGATACAAGTAATGTAGTTCTCAACTTACAACAGTTCATTTAGTGACCATTCAAAGTTACAATGGCAGTGAAAAAAGTGACTTACGACCATAGCAGCATCCCAATGGTCACTTGATCAAAAATTAGATGCTTGGGAACTTCCGGTGGGCGGAGCCTGACAGAGGGTTGTTATCTTTAACAGCTCCGGAATCTTGGCGTCGTTAATCTGTCTAAACAGCAATCTATCAAGCTGTTTGGCAGTTTATTTATCCTCCCTTCGGGCTTAGAAGAGAGAGATGAGAAGCTATGCATCGGAAGCTTTCCAATTAGCCCTTTCAGCCTAAACGCTGGGAGGAAGGGGGAAGACACCAGCTGCAGCATGGCAGCTCCGAGCCAGGATTCATTCTGCCTTTTGTTGCAGAACGAAGGGTTTCGCTCATCCTCAGCACAATGATTTATTATGGACTTCAAGCCGAGCTGAACCAATATCTGTGAACATCTTAATTGTATGTATAAATCCTTAGCACCATTTGCAAAGAATTCCTTCTGCTGATTACTTGTTGAAAGTTCTATAAAAATGGCGCCGAGCTGTGTAGGAGGGGCGTGTCTCGGATAGAACTTTTGCGAAGCCTAAAAGTGACTTATTACCAAGAAGTGATTTATTATCAAAACAAATAGCAATTGCTGTATAATTGGACTGCCTTGACTTTTTAACTGACTAAAGAAGATTAAGCTTGAGATGGCTTCTAAGCAAAAATCCCCCCCCTCCACCCCCACATTGAAAAGTGACGGAAATTCATCAGCGCCTTCTGCTAAAATACAATCATTGCTCCCTTCTACTTCTGCAGGAGACCCCCTGACAAGGGAAATTCTGCAGAAGGAATTAATCGATGCGTTAAAAAAATCATGCTGTTACGATGGAAGCAAAACTTAAGGAAGAGATAGCTGCTTCTAACAAACAGATGTCTGAAGAACTTATGAGATGTAACCAAAGGATTAGAGGGGACTTTCTGATGGCTCTGAATTTGCTAACAGGTTATGCATATGGCCTTGAAGAAAAGTTAGAAGATCTTAGTGACTCTAATACGAACTTGGTAATGAAGATGGAGGCGGTCCAGCAAAAGGTTAGTGATGCTGAAAATGAAATCATAATGCTACAGTATAGGCAAATGGAATTCGCTTTAGGATAAGGGGCCTCCCTGAAAATACACAAGAGAACCTGAAACAGACTCTCTCTGAAGCCTTCGACCTGATGGCGGGAAGGCCAGGAGGGAATCTTGATTGACAAATTGAAAAGGTTTACCGCGTTAATTCCTCGCTGGCAAAACAAAAACAATTACCAAGAGATATAGTGATCTACTTCGCCACTAGAGATGTGAGAAATACACTATTACAGGAATCCTACAAAAATAAGCTTCAAATTGGGGGTCGGACGGTGACTGTCTTGAAGGAGATACCACCTAAAATGCTGAGATCTAGGAAAGACTATGCCTTTTTAGTTGAAGAGCTTAAAAATCGCCAGATACAGTTTAGATGGGACACACCAGCCGGCATCGCATTTAGCTACCTTGGAAAAAGACATCGCGTCAATACAGTATGGAAGGCACAAGATTTCTACACCAACGTACTGAAGGATGGACAACCTTCTTCCTCTAGAGCTAGACAAAGAGAACAAGAAGGATATGATGGAAAGCAAATTACTCAAGTATTAACAAGGGGGGGATCAACTTGTTTTCTCAGAGGTACAAGAAGCTAAAGAACAAAGACAATACCGCGTGGTTACTAGACGAATAGAACAGGAATTAAGAAAGCAATGTACACAAGCCACCGTTCAGGAGCATACAGGCGTTACATCAGAAACAGTGGGAGGAGTTAGGTCAAAGGTTAAATTCCAAGATGTTCAGATGGCTATTAAAAAGTTTCAGGGGGCTAATGATGGTAACTAAGTCTCTAATATGGAATGTTAAGCGATTGGATCAATTTAGCAGGGGATGGAGTGTTCAGTATTGAAGGGTATGATTTGGTATATGGCTGCTTGTTTGCTGTATAATAAAGAGGTGGATGAGAATTTTAAAGGTCATCTTCTGGGGAATGCCTTGCTACGGGTTGGGAAAAAACATCAATATAAATTAAATGACATGGTAGACTTATAAAAAGGTTAAGGTATTCTGGACAAAAATATGATGGATTATGCAAAATGTTCTAAAAAAAATAGGATAAAGTTTACCCCCCACCTATTTTTTGTTATGTATAATTACTGACTGTACAGCAGTAGAGATTAACTTGATTTTGCATTTGATAACTGCAGCTAGATTGTTGGTGGCGTAATACTGGAAGAAGGAAGATTTGTCTACTATCCAGGAATGGACATTGAAAATCACAAACTTAGCAGAGATGGCTAAAATATTTGCATATCTCAAGGATTGACTATATTCAAAATAAATATGGGTCTAGGAAATTTTAGATAGCTTATGATTAAGATCAGAAATGATACAAATTGTTTATAGTTAGCCTAGCAAGGAGGAGCTAAGCTCAATTCAAAGATGTTATTAACTTTCTACTTTTTCTTTAAGCATACCTTAAACTGTTTTTGTTAAAGATGTATACCTTGTATTGGTTCTGGGAAGTCAGGGTGGGGGAAGGTTGAGGGGGTTGGGGGGAGGGGGGAGGGACTGGAGTTTACTAAGTTGGAGGAGGGATGTTGGATGATTGTACATGTATACTGCTATTTTTCTTTTTATGTATATTGAAATGGAATTATAAATACCATCAACACAAAAGGGAGTCTGCTCAGAAGCTGAAATACACCAAGTGAATTAGAGGAAGAGTGGGAAGCAGGGGAGAGAAGAAAGATAGGAAGAGAGGGATAGGAGAGAGGGGGAAGGGGGAAGATGAGGTGCATAAGGAGGAGTGGTAAGGGGAGAGAGGAGAAGGAGAAAGGAAGGGGAATGATGGAGGGAAGACAGGATGTAGAAAAGGGGGAGGAGAGAGGGGGAAGAAAGTATTGGATAAGGTATAAATATGGTGTATGGAGAGCAGAAGAGCCAATAACTGGGTTTTTCTTTTTTTTCCTTTGGTAGTTGATGGTAAGATGAATTGATGTAAGTACTTAATAATACAACATGATATTGACTATGTAATAGTATACATGTGATTATATGTTATGAAAATGGAAAATAAAAACTTTCTATGGATATGGAAGCATAAATACCATCAACATAGATTGGAGTTTGCCCAGAAGCGGAAATACACCAATGAGAGGAAGAGTGGGAACAGAAGAGAGAAGAAAGATGGGAAGAGAGGGATAGGAGAGAGGATAAGGGGAGAAGATGAGAGGATAAGGAGGAGTGGAATGTAGAGAGAGGAGAAGTAGAAAGGAAGGGGAAATAGAGTAGGAAAGGATGATGGAGGGAAGAAGGAGGTAGGAGAGAGGTAGAAGAAAGAGGTGTATGGAGAGCAGAAGAGCTAATAATGGGTTTTTATCTTTCTGGGCGTTGATGACAAGAGGAACTGATGTAATTACTACTTAATACAATAGGATACTGGCTATGTAATAGTACACATGTGATTGTATGTTATGAAAATGGAAAATAAAAAGTATATTTGAAAAAAAAAATTAGATGCTTGGCAACTGGTTCGTATTTATCATGGCTGCAATGTCCCAAAATCATATGATCCCCTTTTGCGGGTTTTTGACAAGTAAAATCAATGGGGAAGCCAGAGTCACTTAACAAGCATGTTGATGTTTGTCCATCGTGTTCGAAGAGGACCTTGACATCTAATTGAGGGGATGTCAAGACTTGCACATGAATTGGATTAAAGTGAAAGAGACATGCACAGAGTCAGCATCACTCCATCTTCCATCTTGTTCCAATAACAGGACAAGAGTCAAGACAGTTGAAGATGGATTGGGCGCAGTGGTTGACCAGGGCATCTTTCATGTCTTGCCATGCTCTTAGTGTACCACATCGCTTGCAGAGACTGCCTTCATGACCGTTGTCCTATTCTAGTAGGTTTCATCCACTCAATCCGCCGGAATCTGTCTTCACATGATTAGGATAGACAAGTCCCTATCTCACCGAAGGTCAATGATCCAATGGCTACTCTCAACCTGGGTTGGCCAGCCTCTCAAAGCTGTTGCCTGGGTGGGGCCATTGCACATGCTACAGCTACTAGGAGCCACAGGTGAGTTAAGTGACAGGTGGGGACCAAAGGTGGACAAGCTGCCCTAAAAGGACACAACATGCCCCTACACCAGAGGTGCTACCCGTCTCTGAATACCCCATACACCCAACAATCATGTTACTAACAACAACTGCAGTGGTTCACTTAACAAGTATGGCAAGAAAGGTTGTAAAAATGGGCAAAACTCAGTTAACAAATGTTTCACTTCACAACATAAATGTGGTCTCAACAGTGGTTGTAACTTGTAATTCCAGACAAACTTCAGAATAACTTTGAAGGATTGGGGAGTGGAACCAATGGTGACGTAAAGATTGAAATCATAGAGGCAATGATCTATAGTTCCCAGGTTATAGACAACTATTATGTAAACATAGTTTAATACTGCTGCTTTCCCATTGAGAAATTGGCCAAGTTCCATAAACTTGGAAGGGCAAGAGGAAAAATTCTAGAGTTGAAACTGTGAATGTAAATATATAGCCTTTGACTTCTCTGTTGTATAGTGGCAGCCAATTGTTATATTTAAGTTTCCATTCATGTGTGGGAAAAAATCTAATCTACAAAGTGTTTCCAAGATTTTTCACCCGAGACAAGTGCTAAATAAAGAGTTAAGTGTCTGGACTGCTGAACATGGGTGTGAAACCTGACAGATAATGTGTAGTGCCATGTCAAAGGAATAAATAAAACCAGAGTGGTAGCTGTGTTAGTAGTGTGATTTACGATAGAAATATACAATATTCAAATTGTATGTTTATTCCAAATGTAGACTTTGAAATGCAGTTATTTTGTTTAAATTAATACAAGATTTGTTGTTTCAAGAACACGAGAAACACTGAACAGGAGCACAGGCTAAGAATTGCTAATATCTGAGTTTGTGTAGACATAATAATTGCCCTTTTAACGAGCATTAAACTTGGCCTCCAGTATCACATTTGTGTCTTCAAAATACTAAATATCCTTCTTAAACAAGGATAGAGTTATCAAGAGAAAGAAGAATCATCTAGATTAAAAAGAGAAGATGATAGAAAATGTAATTTATCGAATTCAAAACAAAGGCATTGTAGAAATGAGAATTTTAGCAAATGCAGTGATACGAGGCATGAGACTTTCAGCACTTCAATAGATATTCAATATTCATTATTGAATATATTCACAGCCTATTTTTTTCCCTCTAGAACATTTTTTTTTAATTGGAAAAGATATCCCACAATTTAACATTATGTCTCTCTGAGTTATTATATATAAGATCACTTATTTTTTTATTCTTTTTAAGAGGGATGAAACATTTTTATTAGTTATACATTTTTAAGGATAAAACATACAAATACAAATACAGTTTTAAACATACAACCCACCCCATCCCCCACGGTGACAGTCATTCACAGCCCAACTTTTTTTTCCTTCCTCATTTTTTAGTCTCTAAGCAACATCTTCTCGTTACAAAGTTCAGGGATCTATTACAATACCCATGTTCACTTTTAGTTCCCATTGTTACAACTGCTATTTAACTTTCCCGGTTTTAAGTCCTGCTGTTCTCCTTGTCGCCCACATATACCATAGGTTCCAGCTAAGATAATGTTCTGTTTCTCCTTTGTCCCTCAGCCAACCCGGCATTCTGTCCATTTCTGCACATTCATAGATCTTTTTAATTATGGCATCTTCCGGCGGTATGGTAGTAGATTTCCAAAATTGTGCATAGGTTATTCTTGCAGCCACAATTATATGTAGGCTCAAATACCATATAGATTTACTCATGTTTCTGGTTGTAGGCTTAGTAAAAAATTCTCGGGTTTCCATTCCATGCTTGCCCCAGTAATCTCTTTTAGGCCATTTTTGAATCCTTCTCCAGTATTTCGTGGCCTCAGTACAAGACCACCAAATATGGTAGAATGTGCCATCCCTTCTTTCCACATTTCCAACACAGTGGAGATAACCCAGGAAACATTTTGGCTAACCTCCTTGGGGGGAGGTGCCATCTATAAGCCATCTTGTATATGTTTTCTTTAAATGCTTTAGATATTGTAAGTTTAATAGTCTTACTCCATAGATCCCACCATTTGCCCATTTCAATCTCATAACCAAAGTTTCTCTCCCATGTTATTAGAAGGCTTTTATCCATCTCTTCTTTAGCATCTTGACAGATCAAAAACTGATAAATCTTCGATAACATTTTCTTATCTCCACCAAACAAAATCTTATCTAGCCCCTGAGTGTTTGGGTAGATCCCAAATCATACCTCATCGCTTTTAAACCTATTTCTAATCTGGAAATATTCTCTTTGAGTTGTTATATATAAGATCACTTTATTGAATATGGTGTAACTTATGAGGAATAGCCTTAAATGATTTTGCTGCCTGAAAATTGGTAGAGAAGGCTCTCAATAGCAGAAGGTATAAAATTCAAAAGTATAGTTACTTTCTCTGGTGTCCCTAATTGCATTTTGAGTTTATTGATTCTTTGATAATAGCTTATATTTCCCACTTGTTTTTCTAAGATGGATATCTTCCCCTGAAGTCTATAATGATGAAGAAAGGCTATGTTTCTGCTCCTGAAAAGGAGGGAGAAATTCAATAAAAGTTTCCCAATGACGCAGAGGCAGACTTCAGTTGAAAACAAAACCAATTGTTTTGTGCCACTATAAAGACAGTCATAAGATCAGGGAAATTTGTAGGGAAAGTTTATTGGTGACAAAAAATATAATATACCATAGTGTGTTAATAAATACTGTAAAGTTAATTAAGAGTAGAAGTGTTTACACTTCAAAAGAACAGATACATTTATTAAGGAATTTACCTTAAATGAGAGAATGCTTATATTTATGAGCTGTCTTCATGCTAGGAAAAAAGAAGGAAAGTTATTGCTCATCCTATAGGAAACAGCTTGCATCTGTAAAGGATTTCTAACTGTATATTCCCTCTGATGTGATTAATTCTATGTTTGGATGTGAATTTCAGAGTAAGGCAACATAAGTTGCTACGTCTTCCTGTAAAATAATTGTTTCTATGTGATTGCCCTTATAAAGAAGGAAGCTGTAAGTACAGTACATCTTTACCTCAGTTCAGTGTTGAATCAAGAATACTTTCAAATGAACAATGTCACTGAAAAATTATTATGTGCTTTAATTAATCCTTTCCCTAAAGACAAGTCCAGGTAGTCCAGTGGTGGCTTGCAGGCGGTACGCCCCGGTACAGGCTTACTGGATCCAGCCCAGAGCACCGGATACCCTTCTGGTACGGTGCTCTGGAGGGCCCACCCGCCTGCTCAAGCTCCTTACCGGTGTTTAAAGGCTTCTGTGCTTCCACACAGGCGCATGGCGCATACAGCACCTGCGCAATGCTCCGCAGAGCAGCTGGAGTGTCACGGAGGTGCTAAGATGTATGCACGTGCTGCGCGCATCCATGAGGATGCCGCAAGCCCCGTTCCAACCGTACCAGTTGGAATGGGATTTGCAAGCCACCATTGAGGTAGTCCTTGATTTTCAACCACAACTGAGCCCAAAATGTTGTTAAGTGAGACATTTAAAATGAGTTTTCCCTCATTTTACGACCTTTCATGCCACAGTTGTTAAATGAATCGCTGCTGTTGATAAGTTTAGTAATCCGGTTATTAAGTGAATGGATTCCCCATTGACTTTTCATGTCCAAAAGTCGCAAAAGGGGAATCACATGACCTTGGAATACAGCAATGGTCATAAGTATGAACCAGTTGCCGAGCACCTGAATTTTGATCACATGATCATGGGGATGCTACAGAGGTTGTAACTGTGAAAAAGTCATAAATCACTTTTTTCAGTGTAGTTTTAACTTTGAACAGTCACTAAATGAACTGTTGTAAGTCGAAGACTACCTCTATACTTAATCAAATATCTACCTTTGTATATGCTGGATTAATAAATATATTATTGATTAAAAATAATAATAAAAGAAAACTTGTAATAGCTAAGAAAAATTATAGTTCCATTTGGCCAAAAAAATGAAACATAGTTTTTGAGTTTTAAGTACTAAGGTTCGAGGTTCGAGGTTCATTTATTTATATGCCGCCCTATTCCCAGCGGGACTCAGGGCGGCGCACAAACCCAAGGAGGGGGGAGGGAAAAACACAAAAACTACAAAAAGTACAGGGCATTTAAAACAACCAACAGCCACACAATTCGAGAGGGAAAGGGAACTCATCAACCACAGGCCTGCCGACACAGCCAGGTTTTAACGGCTTTTCGGAAGGCCTGGAGAGAGGTGAGGGTCCGAATCTCTGCGGGGAGCTCGTTCCAAAGGGCCGGAGCCGCCACAGAGAAGGCCCTCCCCGGGTAGTGGCCAGATGACATTGTAGACGGAACCCAGGAGGAGGCCTAATCTGTGTGATCTAATGGGTCTTTGGGAGGTAATTGGCAGCAGGCAGTCTCTCAAGTACCCAGGTCCAATACCATGAAGGGCTTTATAAGTGACGACTAGCACCTTGAAGCGTATCCGGAGACCAATCGGTAACCAGTGCAGCTCGTGGAGGATAGGTGTAACATGGGTGTACCGAGGTGCACCCACAATCGCTCGCAGGGGCGGCTGCATTCTGGACAAGCTGAAGTCTCCGAATGTTCTTCAAGGCTGCCCCATGTAGAGCGCATTGCAGTAGTCCAGTCTTGAGGTCACGAGGGCATGAGTGACTGTTGCGAGTGCCTCCCGGTTCAGGTAGGGATGCAATTGGTGCACCAGGCGAACCTGGGCAAAATGCCCCCCTGGTCACAGCCGACAAATGATGTTCTAAGGTCAGCTGTGGGGTCCAAGAGGACTCCCAAATTGCGAACCCTGTCTGAGGGGCGTAAAATTTCACACCCCCAGCCTGAGTGATGGAATACTAGCCAAATTTTTGGGAGGGAAACACAACAGCCACTCGGTCTTGTCTGGATTGAGCGCAAGCTTGTTAAACCCCCATCCAGACCCTGACAGCCTCCAGGCACTGGCACATCACGTCAACCGCTTCACTGAGTTGGCACGGGGCGGACAGATACAACTGGGTATCGTCCGCGTACTGATAGTATTTTATCCCATGCCGCCGAATGATCTCACCCAACGGCTTCATGTAGATGTTAAACAGGAGGGGGGACAAGACCGAACCCCGTGGGACCCCATATTTCAGGGGCCTAGGGGTCGACCTCTGCCCCCTGACCAACACCGACTGCGACCTGTCCGAGAAATCTGCTTCTTTAAAACATGAAGCCATTGATGGAGTTATAGAAG
Source organism: Thamnophis elegans (assembly GCF_009769535.1). Lineage (NCBI taxonomy): Eukaryota > Metazoa > Chordata > Lepidosauria > Squamata > Natricidae > Thamnophis > Thamnophis elegans. Next base: position 40,380,127 of record NC_045545.1, read on the forward strand.
ATACTAAAGTTTTCTATTCTAAACTTCTTGCATATCATCCAGATTTATTTTTATTTTAACTTGTGGCAATAATAAATTATCACTTTAATCTCAATAAAGCTCTAACCCTTTAAGATACAAGTCTTATCATGTTAACTGTATTTTTATCTTCAATTTATATAAATCTATTCATTTTGTAAGATCTATATATTTTAAAGATATGTTATAGCTGATTAAGACTATTAACTTCATTTTTACTAGTGTTCCATGTTTGTGTGTGTGTGAGAGAGAGAGGGGCGTGTGTGTCCAAGTAAGAGCAACAAAGATGATTAGGGACTGGAGGAAGTGGTGGGTTCCGGAACTGGTACGGTTGCAACGGGGCCCGACGTCCTCCACAAGAACATGTGTGGTGTGCGCGCACATACGTCTTACCTGCCAGTGACACCTCCGCAAGCCTCCGCGACGCTCCAGCTGCTCGGCGGAGGGTCGCGCAGGCACTGTACACACCATGCATGTGCGTAGAAGCTCCAAAGGCTTTAAACAACAGGTAAGAAACGAGGGCGGGTGGGTGGGCCCTTCGGGCAGGCTCTGGTATGCCTTTACCTGCAACCCACCACTGACTGGAGGCTAAAATATATGAAGAATGTCACAGAAATTGGGTATGTCTAGTTTAATGAAAAGAAAGCTATAACAGTGTTGCAATACCTATGGAGCTGCCACAAAGGAGAGGAGGTGAACCTATTTCCAAAGCACCTGAAGGCAGGGCAAGAAGCAATGGATGGAAACTAATCAAAGAGAAAAGCAACCTAGAACTAAGGAGAAATTTTCTGACAATGAGAACAATAACCAGCTTGCCTTCAGAAGTTGTGGGTGCTCTGTCACTAGAGGTTTTCAAGAAGAAATTGGACCAGCCATTTATACATAATGGTATCGGGTCTCCTGTCTGAGCAGGAGGTTAGACATCCAAGGTCCCTTCCAACTCTGATATTCTGTTACTCTGTTATTTGGGACTAGTTTGTTCCAAAGAAGAGGCACAATCATCGAAAAGACTCAACTGTATGTTCACTGCAGATGGCCTTCCATCAGTAGCAGAACCCACTACAGGCTCTTTGTCTCTAATCTCATTAGGCATATTCAAATTATTAAATTATAATTAAAATTTGAACTATATTTCACTATATAATTCTATCAGTTTCTACTTGGGAATAAGCCACTTTGAGATGAGAGTTATTCACTGGCCACATCTGTATGTGTGTATCTGTATAGGATTGTACTGATAAATCAGTGATAAAGCTTGCATTTACAACTTATAATAAAATTGTTGCAAACCAATTCCACAATTAATTAAACCAGTTGTTTATATTAATCACTATGTTTAAAACATGTTGCAATTGTGCCTGTGGGAATATACATTTATTGAAATACCTAAAAATTTCCTCCTACTTATAGAATTTGCAGCCTCAGTTACAAAATTGACTAACACTTTCAAATCCTCCAAGAGACATCTGAAAAAGCTGCAATTAGGTATTATTATAAGCTATAAAATGAGCAGTGTAATCCTTTGCATTTCAGAACCATCTTTTGCTTTTAACAGTTGGATCCTGCAACCATCATAAATGCATGCCTGTTCCCAAGCACCTGAATTTTGATCACATTACCATGGTGATGGTAAATGCAAGGGCCAATCATAGGTCATATTTTCAGTGTCATTTGTAACTTTGAACAGTTATGAATGAATGGTAGTAAGCTAACTATATCTGTATTTTGAAATAGCAGCAAGGACAACTAAGAGTCAATTTGAAATTGCTTCTGGGGATTTGGGCAATGAAAATAGTATGGAATAGAATGAAATGACCTAATGAGCAGCAACATATTGCTATTGATTTATACTGCATCTAGGACAGGTAGTCCTAGAATTACGAGCCCAAAAGTTTATGCTGCTAAGAGAAAAAATTGGTGAGTTTTGCCCCATTTTAACGACTTTTCTTGCTGTAGTTGTTAAGTGAATCCTTGCATTTGTTAAGTTAGTCACAAGTTCTTAAGCAGTGGTGGGATTCAAAAATTTTTACTATCGGTTCTGTGGGTGTGGCTTGATGAGTGTCGCATGGCTTGGTGGGCACCCAGCTTGATGAGCATGGCAGGGGAAGGATACTGTAAAATCTCCATTCCCACCGCACTCCAGAGGAAGGTTACTACAACCCCCCCCCCCAAAAAAAAACTTGTGGACTTCAACTCCCAGAATTCTTAGCCAGCAGCTTTAAAGTGCATTAAAGCAGTGGTTTCCCAACCTTGGCGACTTTAAGTCCTGTGGACTTCAACTCCCAGAATTCCCCAGCCCAGCTGGCTGGGGGATTCTGGGAGTTGAAGTCCACAGGACTTAAAGTCGCCAAGGTTGAGAAACACTGCATTAAAGTGTGTAGACTTCAACTTCCATAATTCCTTAGCCAGCCTACTGGGGAACTTTATAGGCTAGCTAAAGATTTCTGGGAGTTGAAGTCCACAAGTCTTAAGGTTGCCAAGGTTAGAGATCCCTGCATTAAAGTGTGTAGACTTCAACTCCCATAATTCCTTAGCCAGCCTACTGGGGAATTTTATAGGCTGGCTAAAGATTCTGGAGTTAAAGTTCACGCTTCTTAAAGTTGTCGACAAACACCGCTGGCTTATGCTTCAGCGAATCCTCCAAATGTCTAACCAACCAAAAGGGCCCTTAAGAAAAACCTTCACTTTCACTTCTTAAGCAACGCGCTATTCAGTCAGCGGCCTCTTACACAAACACACACACCGGCGGCTCCCTTCTCTTGCAAACCGTGCAGCCTCAGTTTCTCGCGCGGCCTCCAGCCCTCCCGCAGGGGAAGCCACCTTTCCAGCTGCTCCGTAGCTGTACGCAGGCAACAGCGCCTCCACCGCCTGCCACAGGACGGCGGGAGGCGGTGAAAATCCCTCACGGCTGCCGTGTCGCGTCACGCGCGCTCCCTTCGCTCCAGGGCTCGGCCTCCCGGCTCCTCCTTTCCTCCGGTTGGCCTTTTCCGCCCCGTTTCTCTCTCTCTCTCTCTCTCTCTCTCTCTCTCTCTCTCTCTCTCTCTGTGCAGCCGCGTCTTCGGCGCTAGGTGTTAATTCTTGTCGGCTGCCGCTTTGCATTTTGCAGCTCAGGGTTTGTTTGTTTTTTACTGGGGGGTGTGGGGGCTCCAATTTATTTTCGGCGCCGCTGCTGCGAGAATTCCCGCCGTAGAGTCTCTTTTGATTCTTTTTAAAGGCGGGAAAATAAAATGAAATGTGAACAACTCTCGGGTACCTCAGAAGTGAGTACCGGAACGCCAACAGCCGTGTGCAGGCACTCAAAAGGTTTGGCGGGACTGTAAGCATCCCCTGGGTGGCCGTTGCCTGGGGTGGGGGTGGGGAGAGCTGAAGCCCTCAGCGATAGTTTAAAAGAATAACTGAAGGGAGAACAAAGGGAGAAACTTTGAAATGATGCATAATGTGAAATGTAATGTGAAACAAAAACCTTAAAAGATGCTAGGTAGCATTTCTGGAAAAAAATGTCAAACCAGAGATTTTGTTTAGTATGTAGGACTGGCCTGTTGTTGTTAGTTGAAAAGTCATGTCCGACCCATTGTGATCCCATGGACAATGGTCCCCCAGGCCTTTCTATCCTCTACCATCCTCTGGAGTCCATTTAAGCTGCTTCAGTGACTCCATCCAACCATCTCATTCTCTGTCGTCTCCTTCTTTTGCCCTCAATCTTTTCCAGCATTAAGCTCTTCTCCATGAGTCCTTCCTTCTCATTAGGTGGCCAAAGTATTTGAGTTTCATCTTTGGGATCTGGCCTTCTAAAGAGCAATCAGGGTTGATCTCCTCTAGGACTGATCAGTTGGATCACCGTGCAGTCCAAGGGACTCGCAGGGGTCTTCTCCAACACCAGGACTGGTCTACTGTACAGTTTCTCTGTCGTACTATTGACAATGGAGTAACTAAGGATGAGTGCAGTTAAGAAGTAGTAAACTGGGATGAGGATAGTAGAGAGGGAAAAAAAAACCAAAATGTAATTTGCCACTCTTTAAAACGTAATCATATTTTATGTATTGCACCAGCAGTTCCCAACATTCTTGGCACCAGAGACTAGTTTCATGGAAGACCATTTTTCCATGGGGTGAGGTATGGAGGATGTTTCCCTGCAACCTAGATCCTGTACATGTGCAGGCGAAGCTTTGCTCTCTCTCTTGCTGCTTCTGCAGCCCTGTTCCTAACAAGCCATGAACTGGTACTTGGTCTGCTGCCCAGAGTATGATTCAATGGTTTTGTATAGTCCTATCACTTTCATTTATGATATGAAAATGGGAATTGGTCCCAAACTCAAATTTGAGCTGAAGATCTTTCATAGTACTCTTTCTTTAATTAAAGCGGGAAGAATTGAGTTATGGTAATTAATCTTACTTGTGGTCAACAGTATTTCATTGTTAGGCCTGTCATTTTCATGTTTTTTTCTGTTTCTCCTAGGGTAGCACCGGAAGCTGATGAGCATCAGTCATTCAGTTTCTCTGTGACCTGGTCAAGCTATCATGGCTTGTGTGGCTTGCCCCAGCACAAGTGAGTTCCCTTTCTTGGCAGACAGGCATGCTCGTCTTTTATTAGCCCAGATTAACAAGCTGAGATGCGGGCAACACTTCTGTGATGTACAGCTCCAGGTTGGTGAAGGAGCATATAAAGTTCACCGGCTTGTTTTGGCTGCAAGTAGCTCTTATTTTGCTGCTTTGTTTGCTGGAGGGATGAAGGAATCTTCAAAGGATGTTGTGCAGATCCTGGGTGTGGATGCTAATATTTTTCAGATCCTCCTGGAGTTTATTTATACAGGTACAAGATTTTCTAATCTTTTCCTTAACATGCTTTGGTTAATGTCTTAGTTACCTAGTAACCTGCAAATTGAATGTTTTGATTCAGTTAGTACTTGTTAAGTTAAAAACTATTTTGCAAACATCCATCTTTTATCTCAGAGTAGTTGAAAAAACAGGATGAATTACATAGCATGATATGGGCAGATATCTATGTTTTATTCACATAATTTGTGTGTTGCTACTGTCTACATGGACACAACATCTGGAAATAAATTCCATTAAATTCAATGGCATTTTGTCAAAATACATTTAAGCATGAATTAAAGTGTTTTGCTCTGTTCCTCAACATAATGGTAAAGAACCTACAATAGTTACTGGATACAGAATTTCTCTCCTATACAGCACATTTATTTTCATAAATAGCTAAATGAAGTAAACCTGGACTGGTTTCCACATTTAAATTCAAGGGAGAAACTGCCACATAAAGCCAGTTGTTTCTACATTAAAAATCAGTATTTCAAGGATAAAGCTTTCTCTCTGAAATAGTACTCAAAAAGATGAGAAAGCGTTACATTTTTCAAATTCTATATATAGTATGAAGAGATGTTGAAACAGATTTAATCTACAGCTTTTCTGGTACAAATCTTCGTTCTGCACCATTGCATTAATAAATGTACTTTTCACATCTAAAGGAGTACCTTTGTTCACTATCTTCATTATTCTAATTGCATGGAATCTTATCTACTAGCAGTGTACATCAATATCTTTCAAAGGATGGTTGTAGTTATGGTTACAGACAAGCTATACAGATGGTTATTGTTACAACCACAATTGAGACTGGAACTTCCATTGCTAAGCAGTGCGGTCATTAAGTGAGACATTCCCAATTTTAATTTTTTTTGCTGAGATCATTAAGTCAATCTGGCTTTCTTCATTGACTTTGCTTGTTGGAAGTCCCCTGGTAAGGTCAAAAATGATGATCATGTGACCTTGGGACATAGCAACCATCAAATACTTGTAGTTGCCAAGCAGTCAAATTTTAATCACATGATGCTGTGATAATCATATGTTCAAGGATTGGTTGTAAGTCACTACCGTCCTAATTTTGAACATTAGTTTCTTAACTTGAAACTAATAATCGTAAATTGAGGATTACCTGTATACTTAACAGTGTTGGTAAATTTCATGCCAGCTAAAAATATTTCTTTCTTTTCAGGTATGTCAGCATTAATGAAAATAATGTCCAGGAGTTGATTGTGGCAGCAGACAGGTTTCAGCTGTCAGAGGTGGTGGACCTTTGTTGTGAATTTCTAAAGGGACAGATTGATCCTATGAACTGCATTGGACTCTTCCAGTTTGCTGAGCAAATTGCCTGTCATGACCTGCTAGAATTCACAGAGAACTACATCCATGCCCCTTCCTGGAGGTTCATAATGGAGATGAATTCTTGGCATTGACAAAAGACCATCTGATTAAGATATTGAGAAGTGAAGACCTAAGCATAGAAGATGAGTACCAGGTTTTTTGGCTGCCATGCAATGGAATTTTGAAAGACTCAGGGAAAAGAAAGAAACATGTTGTGGAAATACTGGATGCAGTGAGATTTCCTTTATTATCTCCACAAAGACTTTTGAAATACATAGAAGGTAACTTCTTGACACCCAGTTTGGTGTAGATTAACATTCTGGATTAGAAATCAGAAGACTGTCAGTTCTAGTCCTCTCTTAGGACAAAAGTCTAGCTGAGTGGCTCTGGCCCAGTTGCTCACTCTCAGCCCACCCATCTCACAGGTTGTTGCTGTGGAAATACACTAAAATGAGTTGCATAAAATTAAGGCATGTCATGCAGAATATAAATCTAATAATAAATTGTAGAATAATGATAGGATACTCAGTTACCCAATATAAGAATTAAAACTGGTTTTATGAAGACTTATTAACTACGGTATATACAGGTGTGCTCTTATGTTATGTAATAGTACCTCACCCTATACATGAAATTTCTGTAATATTAGAACTGTTAATGATTTATTTATTACATTTTGTATGCTGTCCTTCAATAGGTTTACTTGATGGTTTATTATATAATAGTATTACTACAAATTAAGAAAAAAATAATAAACACATTATTAAAATACAATTTGTGTATAATACAAATTGAATATCATAGCAAATAACTCATGACATGATGCAAAACACAATGGCACTTTGCACTTTATAATCAGGAAAATATTGGATTTTTTTTTTATTTGAAGGAAAACAGACATGGTAAATCAAAGTGAAGTAGGGCAGAAGAGGATGGATTGGTCATCAGTGTTTATTTCTTTTATGTGAGAATTGATAGGTAAGGAAATTTGGCATGAACTAAAAAATGAAGATCCAGATTCTGGTTAAATTTATAGCAGCTATTTTGTAATGTGGCCTAGTTTTGTGAGAGCAGACTGCTGTTCTGTTGAAGGTCAGAGAAGGTCAGAGAACAGTATGTTGTATGAAATCATGAATTTCACCAGGCATCCAAATTTAACAAACTTAACTATACTAAATAGCTAGATTTCTCCATTCCAGTTTCTCCTGCTTTATAGCCCCCTTTGTGGATTACCCATCTCTACTTTTTAGGGTGATAGAAGATCAGAAAGTTCTTGTTCTTTCCCCCTAATGGAAGAATACAGTTGCAGACTAATGTCCTAGTTGCTTTTCTTTGTTTAAATCTTGTCTTGATATGTATGGAACAGTGTTTTTCCACCCCACCCCCTATGGAATTAATCAGGTTTTCAAAAGAGACGATCTGCAGTAAGAACCAAAAAGTATTAAGAAATTAACACTGAACCAATGACTAAAAAAACTACATCAAAACACATTTTGCTATACAGGTAATCCTTGACATACGGCCACAATTGAGCCCAAGATTTGTTGCTGAGTGAGACATTTGTTAAGTGAGTTTTGCCCCATTTTACAAGCTTAGTTACCACAGTTGTTAAGTGAATCACTGCAGCTGTTAAGTTAGTAACACAGTTGTTAAGTGAACCTGACTTTCCCATTGACTTTGGTGGTCAGAAGTTTGCAAAAGGGATCACATGAACCTGGAACACTGCAACTGTCACAAATATGAACCAGTCATCAAACATCCAAACGTAAATCATATGACCGTGTGGATGCTGCATCAGTCATAAGTGTAAAAAATGATCATGTCACTTTTTTGAGTGCCATTGTAACTTTGAATGTTCACTAAATGAACATTACTAAATGTTGTAAATTGAGGACCACCTGTGTGGGTTCACTTAACAATTGCAGTATTTGTATTTCTGACTGCACTGTTTACTTAGTGACTGGTGCAAAAAAATGTGAAATTGGGTCAGTCACATGACCAAACCTTCTATAATCATTATGACTTACAACCAAAATTGGCAAGTTTCAATACAGTCATAATTCAAGGATTACCTGCTTTTACTTGATTGTTTTCTTTCTTTCTCAGGGATTTCAGATTTCAGTCTCCGAGTAGCCCTGCATACTCTGTTGAAAGAATATTGTGAAGTTGGTCAGTCTCCCAAAGAAAATAAGATGAGCAGTTTTCTCCAGGCAACTAAGACACGTCCACGGAGAAAAGCTAGGAAATACATTTATGCAATAGGTGGGGATTCTTCTTAGCTTTTAAATATTTGGAAACCCCTAACTAGTCAAGAAATGCCTACAAAATTGCTGATTGTTTATCCTGTCCCCACTTTTTCTGTAGGTGGTTATACTCGGTTGCAGGGAGGACGTTGGAGTGATAGCAGAGCTCTCAGTTGTGTGGAGCGTTTTGACACTTTCAGTCAGTATTGGACTACTGTGTCTTCCTTACACCAGGCTCGCAGTGGCCTGGGTGTTACAGTAGTTGGAGGAATGGTCTACGCTATTGGAGGTAACTAAAATATATTGAGAAAAATATAGACTATTGTTTGTATTGCTCATTTGATAGCTGTTAGCCCTGTAAGTCCAAACAAGAAGCCCTAGTTCCATCTTCATTGTAAGGTTACATTAACAGAATCTTACAAGTCTGAACCTACTACTCTCCTCCTTTTATCCTTCAGAAAACTAGGGAGAGTTTCTTCTGAAACGTTTCCCAAGTCATTTCACTTTCTATGGGCTGAGACATCTTATACATGCTGGTTGTGCGGCTCTCCCTCCTATCTCCCAAGTTCATTCCCACATACCATGACAATAGCTTAACTATTTAAAGGCGAGAGCTTTAAGATTGGCATACACCATTCCAGAGCATATCGGGGTTATAAAATGACATCCAGCGTTTACCATATACACAGTAAATCTTACAATAGGTGGCAGGCGGCATTTTCATTGGCAGGTACTATGCTTACCATTTTTAGGACATTTTATTGTGTGATTATGTAAAATAGGCAAATTTGCCTTATGCCTATGGACTGTTGCTCTAACAATTTTGTATTATAGAAATTCTTTGAATTCTGAACAACCCTGGTTTTCTTCCTACCATGATTGTTTCTACCATGCTTTTTTTTCTTCGAAATGTAACCTGCCTTTTCCAGTTCTTTTAAACATTATTCAAAGACAATCATTATTAACAATATAATATTAATTTTATAATTATTATATTATATTAATTATATTATTATACTAGCTGATAACTCGGTGTTGCCCAGGTATTTATAGGTGTTGAAGCATTTGTCTGACGGAACCATTGAGAGGGGCCTTTTTTCCTCCTACTCCCATGCCCATCATCCCTGCCCTCTCCCTCCCCCCCAATGCACTCCTCTTTGCCACCCCCTCTCCTTAATGGCCCAGGCTCTCCCTTCCCTCTTCTATCACATCATAAACAATTGCTGCTCTGGGATGCTGCACTTGCTCTCCTTGACAACCCAGGCATTCCAGAGTTATGCTGGAACACACACACACACACACACACACACACACACACACAGAGTATTTGTTTCCAGAGGGTAAATCATCTGTGTACCAAGTTTGGTTGGGATTGCTGGAGGCGTTCCAGAGTTATGCCGGAACAAACATACATGCAGCCATACACCCTTTTTTAAAGAAGAAAGGTGAAGGAAGAAGAAGATAGAAGAAGAGAAAATTATATCCTGCCATGATTGTTTCTGTGTACTTTTTCTTCCTTCCAGATGTAAATTTGCTTTTTCCAGTTCTTTTAAATGTTATTCAGAGACAATAATTATTAGTAATATAATATCTATCTATTCAGGAAAAGTATATTTGGGAGATAAAATTCTCCCCAAGCTGATCAGAGCTACAATTCCTTATCATCTTTAGTAAACATTTATGCCACTCGGTTTAGAGACTGTACAATGTGCTGTGGTCATTTAGCAGCTTTAATTTGTAATCTGCATTAATAGTGATTCAGATTGATAAATTGAGCCAGTACTCTGCCATAGTACAGTAACTGTCTTCACAGTCTGTTGTATAACATACTTTATGTTCTTATCTCTTTCCCAAGGTGAAAAAGACTCTATGATTTTTGACTGTACTGAACGCTATGATCCTATTACAAAGCAATGGGCTGCTGTAGCTTCGATGAACCATCCTCGCTGTGGCCTTGGAGTATGCACCTCTTATGGCACTATCTATGCTTTGGGCAAGTCTTGACTACTGAATCTATTAACTGTTTAAGTTAGCAGCAATATTGTATTTGGGTCACATACTACATAGCATGGCAGTTATTGTGTATACAATAATAAAGTTGTCTTCAAATCATGTGAGACATTGATAATATAATTGCTGGTAGCCAAACACAAATGATTTCCTCAGAGATTCAAAGGTAGAGAGTGCTGCTAAAATAGCTTCACCAGCTCGCTTACCACATTGTATCTTTTGTAAGATATATACAGGATATTTAAATTTAATTATTGTTGTATGGTATATAATGTACTATACTTTGTTTTAAAGCCAAAGTCATGTAGTATTAAAACCTGTACTACTAAAATAGAGTACATTTGTAAAACATGTTGTGAGGAATGTTTAGGTATTAGGGCTATAAATCTACAATACTTTTATATCTATATATCTGATTGTTTCAAGAATGTGACAATCTGTTTACTATGAGATATTTTTACTGCACACTTGTCTTGATTTTCAGGAGGTTGGGTTGGAGCAGAGATTGGTACCTCTGTTGAACGTTTTGATCCTGAAGAAAATACTTGGGAAATTGTGGGCAGCATGGCTGTGCCGCGTTATAATTTTGGCTGTTGTGAAATACGAGGTGAGGGATTAAGAATTTTGGGACCATTTCGCTTAGTGCTAATTGGATAATAGGCAGCAATCAGTTTGCAATCATTATGGTTAATAACTATATTCAACATAGCAGTCTTAATAGATGCAAGTGATAAGCATTAAAATTTCCAGCTTCAATATTTTAAATATTATAGGAAGAGAGCTACATTAATCTATAGCAGCTAAAAATCAGGGAGAATCCAGTAACTATAGATTAATAGATTTTATTAAAAATCACCATCTGAAGCTCATGAAACCTTATGCCTTTTAATAAAATGGGTTAGTCCTAAAATGTACTATTCGATAACTCCTAATATATAAACAAGCTGAAATTCTTTATATATTGTTGGGAATAGTTGCAGTTGACTTAATTAGACTGAATTCTCAGTAGCCATGCATATAAAGTTCAGGGGTGGGTTGCTAATTTTTTTACTACTGGTTCGGATGTGCTCTGCGCGTGCAACGCACAGAAGCATCCGGGCAGATGGGCAGAGCCTCCTGCCACCGCTACTACTAGTTCAGCTGAACCAGGCCGAATCGGCAGCAACCCACCTCTGAGAAGGTTGCTCAGTTAATACATGACCAGAAAATTTGATATCCTCATAAGATTCTCTGTCCTGTTTTGAAGAATAAATTCAAACACATTATTTACAATATAAAATGGTTTAAAACAGCCAATTTTGCATGATGACTTCTTTGTCACCAACTGCATTCAAATGACAATGCTCTAATAGGAAATTGTTATATTCATAGGTTTAATTTACATTGTGGGAGGCATTGGCAATGAAGAAATAGAATTATGTTCTGTGGAAGTCTATGACCCCCTATCTAAACGCTGGTCTACCCTTCCTGAAATGGGCACTAGAAGGGCATATCTAGGAGTGGCTACTTTGAATGACTGCATCTATGCTGTTGGAGGGTGGAATGAAACTCAAGGTGCTCTTTCAACTGTTGAGAAATACTCATTTGAAGAGGTAGGATTTAATTTTCATATCAAAGTAACTATTTGTACTGCCTTTTATAATTTCTCCCATTTTCTTTGAATGTACTATCAGTGTTGTATCTGCTTGTTCTCCAGAATGGCACAAGCAGTTTATGCTTCTAACTCTGTGTATAAGCGTTATATAGCTGAAGGAATGTCTTTCTAGAACAAATATAAAACTAAACTGAGCAAAATTAGAAGATAACCTGGTGATCGGAGTCAGTTTGCCAGGCCAGGAGGAACTTCCAATCAGACGGAGCAGATTTTCAAGGGACATAAGCAAAATCTGAGAAATTTCCTTTCTTCTGCCTCAAAAATCATCCAGAATTTTGCTCTTGAATCCAATTCATTAACCAAATGCTAATATTTTCTGTTCCATCTCTGCATTTTTTCTGGATTTGTGAGTTTGAATAAATACTATCTTTGTCTTTGATTTTTAATATATCGCAGTATTTTACCCTGCCAATGCACGAAAGACCATTATAATTGTTCTTATGCCTGTAGATTTGCTCTGTAAGGAAAATGTAATATACTGAAAAGATAATTCTTTATGTTGTTTTATTATCAGGAAAAATGGACAGAAGTTGCTTCAATGAAAGTCCCAAGAGCTGGAGTATGTGTCATAGCTGTGAATGGCTTCCTTTATGCCACAGGAGGCAGGACTGCCAGCTATGAGGCAGCTGCTCCTGTGACTTCAGATTCTGTGGAGGTGTATAATCCACATGTGGATACTTGGACTGAAACTGCTAACATGATCACCAGCCGCTGTGAAGGAGGTGTGGCAGTCCTTTGAAGAATGCCATGCTTTTAAAAAAACGATAGCAAAAATTAAAGTGTGAATTTAAATGCTGTAAAGAAATTGAAGATTTGGGTCGCTCTTAAGAAAGTGTGTGCAGTTAAAAGAGGAATTGATTTTTAAAGCATATCCAGAAGTTTACAACAATTGTTACTGAAACCATTTAAATCTTTGTTTCTTTGAGGAACAGTTTGTAGACAATTCTGACAATAGAAACTTCTTGATTTTTAACATCTGCCATTGACATTTGGAATATTTCTGTGGTTTATTATGTTAGGAACCTCATTTGAAGCAGAAAAAGTTAAAATTGACAAATTTATTTCAATATTTTATTTGTATGTATGTATGTATGTATGTATGTATTTATATGTATATGTATGCCCAAATATGGGAAGAAGCCTACTGCTTCCTTTCTCTGTCTATCGGCTCGTCACAAGAGACCATCCAGACAGAAACCCAATATTTTTACTGTTGCCTTTGTTACGTTTGTGTTGTATTTGTGCTGAGAAATAAATAAAGGGAGACTAGTATAGATCTATTTCAAGCTATTTAGCTCTCATCAGCTAGCCATACCCTTACTGGGATTCGAACCTGGGATGTATTACATAATAGCTTGAAATAGATCTATACTAGTCTCCCTTTTATTTATCAGCACAAATACAACATATATGTGTATGTATGTGTGTGTGTATGTATGTGTGTATATATGTGTGTGGTGTGTTTATTGTGCTGATAAATAAATAAAGGGCGATTAGTATAGATCTATTTCAAGCTATTTAGCTCTCATCAGCTAGCCATACCCTTACTGGGATTCGAACCTGGGATGTATTACATAATAGCTTGAAATAGATCTATACTAGTCTCCCTTTATTTATTTATCAGCACAAATACAACATATATGTGTATGTATGTATGTGTGTGTGTATGTATGTGTGTATATATGTGTGTGTGTGTGTTGTATTTGTGCTGATAAATAAATAAAGGGCGATTAGTATAGATCTATTTCAAGCTATTTAGCTCTCATCAGATATATATATATATATATATATATATATATATAATTATATATAATATATATATATATATATATATTTATTTATTATTTATTTATTTTTTGAAAATCCATTATTTTTAGACTTGTTAGAGGCCTCTCATTCTGGGGGAATATGGGATTGGCTAATGTGACTCAGTGATCTAGTTCACTTGTCAAATTAATTCTTCCCATAAGATTTCACAGTTTACAGTAATATTTATTTGCATTTCTTAAGTTGCCCAACCACATGACTGTGGGTGATGTACTTTAGTTTTATCTCTACGTCAGGTAACGGGGGAGAGGGGGATGAAGGAAGGAAAGAGAAGAGAAAGGAAAGAAAGAGAGAGGAAGGAAGGAAGGAAATGGTTATCTCCAGCAGACAATAGTGAAACCTCTCACTCAGGGAATCATTTTCCAGCCTAGTCCAATGCAGGGAAAGAACAAGATCTTCAACAGTCATTAAGAGATTTGAGACGGTTCCAAAGGACAGGGACAATCATCTTGTGTTGTGTCAGACATCGTCATTTAATGATTGAGATTTGAAGCATACCGAGCCTATTTAGACTTATCGAATGTGCAGAAATAATGGAAAAGAGACAGTCCCTCAAACAACTAGGCCCTATGTAATTTAGTGTTTTGTAAATGGTAACCAAGAGCTTGAATTGCACCCCAAAGACTCCTGGTAACAAGTGCAGCAGTTCATAAAGGAAAGGCACCTCAGGGTTGTATTATGGTATGCCCTAACTGGTCTTGCCTGCACAATCTGGGGCAGCTGAGTTTTCTAAGTGGTCTTCAAGGACAGCCCATGTAAAGCACATTGCAGTGGTCCACACATGGGAAACCAAGGTATGAGCAACTCAGAGCAGCCTCCTGAGTACAGTAGGTGAAGATGAATCTGCGTGAAGGCCTCTCTGCTATTTAATTTTTTAGTAACTGTCTGGGAAAATGCAACCCCTATGGAAAGTCTCTGGTTCCATGAGACATGCACCCACAGACATTTGGTCTTATTGGGATCTAACTGAGCTGTATGACTGGTCTCATACAGTACCTCTGCTTGTTGCTTTCCATCCATCTCTCATAGACTCCAGGGACTGGGATAAGACCTGTCATCGTTTGGTCAATTAGGTTAAGATATGTAACTTTTTATTGTCAGCATACTGATAATACCTGGCCCTGTGTCAACAGATGGCCTTACCTAGTAGCCTCATGTAGATGTTAAACAAGAGGGATGAGACCAAAGGACGCTTTGAGGATCCATACAGAGAATTTATATTAGCTGAGAAATCCAGAATCTCAAGCAGGAGAGAGGAGAATAAGGTCATATAGATTTCAAACTTTTAACTTTCTTGCTGATAAAATGTCTTAGTCCTGATTGACAGTTCAAAGGAGCTGGGGGCTCAGAATGACCCAGGGAACAGTTCAACTTATCTTTAGATAAAGAGAACTGTCTCTGACCTAGGAAGTCAGTTGAGTTCCAAATTTTAGGATGCCCTTTTCCACTTATTAAATAATAAAAATTGTCTTCCTCACATCACTGGAGACCAATAGATAATCTGAAAAGATTTAACAACTATCTCAGCAATATTTAAAATGCTATATATATTTCCTATCAGCAAGACAATTGGACTGAGCTCATATAGTACCTCTTGCTGAATTTGCTTAAAATGTAACACACTCCTTTATCCCAAAGATGCTTTTTCAAGAGGCAACTGGACTTTCTTGTTCTTTGAAGACATTTCTTGGATGAGAAGCGAAACATCTTCAAAGAAAAACCAGAAAGTCATTACCTCTTGAAAAACACCTTTGGGACAACCATGACCTGAATGACAGAGAATCTCCATAGATACACTCCTTTATTGGTATGTCCCTATTCCAAGCAATTCAGGGATTCCATCCAGTGGTGAAATTCTTTTTTTTTACTACCGATTCGGTGGGCGTGGCTTGGTGGGCATGGCAGGGAAAGGATACTGTAAAATCTCCATTCCCACCCCCCTCTGGGGCCAGCCAGAGGTGGCATTTGCTGGTTCTCTGAACTACTCAAAATTTCCACTACCGGTTCTCTAGAATGCATGCGCGCGCGCCACACACACACACACTCTAATAGGAAGAGCCTGAGGTGGAAACTGCTAGATTCTGGACACAGAAGGGAGCAAGTTGAATACTTGATACCCAGGAAAGGTTACCCAGAGTTGGATAGGTCATGGGAGGCAGCAATGAATGTGCACTGCTTTCATGACCAATACTTTAATAAACGCTGTCCTTAACAGTTACACATTTTGCAGGAGTTAGGTGTTGCCCAAAATGAACAGGAAGAATTGTGGAGAGTGGAGGGTGCCTCAGGGATAGCAAGAAATCAAGTAAAGGGCATGGAAAATGATTAGTTTCTTCCACATCAGGCATACAGAACATAGTGGGGACGGGAGAACAGATTCGCTAGGAACAGCTCACCTTCACAGGCACAGCTAATTTTAGTTGCCTTCCGTGATCTGGGAAAGTTACCAGCAGAAGAGCCCAGCAATACAGCTACATTTGATTCTCACAGATGACAAATCAAGTTTCCTTGGGAATTCTGGAGGGGGAAAGGTGATGTAGTGGTATGATGTGGGAATGACCGTGGGAGATTGGTCATAATCCACCAGATATTTGGTATAGCAGGAGAGTGATCCTCACCAATTTCTTGGGGTGTAAAGGAAACAGGAGAGTTTTACTTTCAGGCTTGCAAGGTTCTACTAATTGTAATCTTGTAATAAAGAAAATTAGCTAACTGGTTATATTTCCTGTCCGGTCTACCTGGTAAGGCTTATAGGTAGAGATCATCAAGAGATGGGTCTCCAAACCCGAAATGTTTTGGGTCTATACTTTCTGATCTCAACAGGCCTCCTTTAGTTCGGGTTCAATAGCTATTACTGCCAGAAGACCTTCCCCCTTTTCACGGTGCATCCTCTAATCCTGGCCTGCTTCCACAACTTACACAATAAAGGGCGGGGGGGTTTGACCTCCTGGCTTTGTAGCAGAAATGTGTGTCCTTTGGGAGGTAAATCAATCTCATAGGAGATAAGCAAAATCAAACTTTATTTTGAGAAATATAACAAAAAATACAGGAAGTTCTGTTTTTAAGAAAACATGTAATGTTCTCAGCAAACCACAAGATGGTGCTAGCTAGCTATTATAAGTTATCTCAAAAAAAAAAAAGTCATTTTGAGAAATAAGTACCATATTTTTCAGACTAGCCAGACTATAATATGCACCTAGCTTTTGGGGAGGAAAATAAGAAAAAAAATCTGCCTCCTAGCAATTTGCCTCCTACAGCAAACAGCCTGGTCAACTTCAGCACAGCCTGATTTAGCCCACAGCTGATTGGATCTGCCTCCCCGAATACTGCCTATCAGCTGTTCCAGACTGCGGGGATCACCACCACCATCGCCACTGCCACCTATTGCTGCCTCTGCATGCCCCATTTTCGGCCTCCACATGTCTCATTTTCGGCCCATTCCAGGTGACAGGGATAGGCGGATCCCCAGTCTGGAACAGTTTGCTGTATCTGGGAAGCAGATCTAACCGCCAATCCGCTGTTTGTGCTAAATCAGGCTGCTGAAGCTGACCAGGCTGTTTGCTGCAAGTAGGCAAATTGCTGGGAGGCAGAGCCAAAGGGTGGGGACTGGTGGTGGGCGCTTCAGCAGCATTCACTGTATAAGACACAGACATTTCCACCCACTTTTTCTTGGGGGGGGGGCATCTTATACACTGAAAAATATGGTAATTTCTACCCAAAAATTACACAAATGCTCTACATTTATAGAAATAGGAATATAGTTTTTAAGATAAGTAAAAGAAATTAAAACAATGCAGTGCTAAACTAGAATAGTTATCTATTCCTTAGAGAGATAAGCTGAACCCAGAAGCAAAGTCCTCTGCCTTTATGATCTTGGCACTCCTTCAGCTTGTGGTAATTTGTGCCATGGATCAGAGTTGTTGGGAAGATGGTATAGTCCACTTGTTTTTCTGTCTCAGGTACCAAAATTCTTTGCTCTGTATCCCCAAAGATTTCCCTTTGTCTTCTGAATGAGCAATACCTTTTCTGTATTTAGAGGGCAGGAGCTGAGAGAATCTCCCATACATACATTCTAAAGCCTATACCTGAGAGGTGGTGTACATTCTAACTGAAACATTATTTGTCATTTAGACCAGCAGGGAGTCCACACTGTTCACAAAATACATCAATATTTATGCAGACTGGTGGAAAACAAGATTGACTCTCGCCCTAATAGAGCAGTGAATGTGGATACATGCAGGAGACAACAATGGGTTGTAACCAATTTTCTTCCTCTCCCCATCATCAACTTTGCTTTACAATTTTGAATAAATTATTGGAAAGGCTTTATATTTAACCCTTGCCTCTATTTGCCCTGATTCTTAATAGAACTCGAGACTTCAGAAGCCTTCTGTTAAAACAAACATTGATTTTTCTCTTAACAAAATGATAGTTCTCTTTACAAAAACTTGTTACTTGTTGTAAGAAAGTAGAATTTAATTTCATGATACACTTTTATCCAGTCTTAAATGACATTTGCCCTGTTACAAGTCCAGCACAATGGAAATTCTAGTTATTTCAAGCCAAATCCACTGTACCTTATGTCATTATGGAAACTCGGCACTAGACAACTAAAGAAATTTAAAAAAAAATTGTTGTGAAAATTTTGAGAGAAAGGGAAAGAATACTTTATTACAGGGACAGACTAGCATAAGATTTTGATCAACAGTGTGGCACAGTTAAATCAATGTTTCTCTTAAACCTCAAGTGTATTCTTAAAGTTTTCTCACAATTTTTTAAATTAAAAAATGAATTGTTTATACTGGTTTTTTTGTTAATTCAGCAAATAGAAATCAAATACTTAGCACAAGAAGTTAAAACTTCTAAAAACTCCTTAATATAAAAGATGATGTATTGTCTGTTGGCAGCAGCAGATCTATAGTTTTATGTTTAAATATTTAGAACATATTACCCAAATATCTTTGGCCCAGAATTACTCTTTCGAATCACCGAAACAATTAGTTTGTTATCCAATTTCCTCAAAGCTATCTTACTTTTATTACAATTTGTTAGTAATAAAGCTTCAGCATGAATCCCAGTAGATATATTAATTATATGCATGCACACACATGTTCAGATAAAATGGGGAAACCATTCAAGGCTGCGCTGAGCCTTCCAAGAGGATGTGCTGCCAGGTTTTAAGTGAAGTATTGCTCTACATGCTTCAAATAACTCTGGTACTGACCTATCTAGAATTAATTACCAAGAATAATGCTGTGAATTGGTTCATATTTGTATCAAATTTGATTTAAAAAATCAAGAGAATTAAATCTACAAATGAAAACCAAGTAATTTAAAAACCATCTATCAGTGTTCAGCACCTAGCCTCCTTTCTAATTTGCTTCTCTATGGCTAGTGTTCTAAATTTAATGAATTAGAAAATTCATTTATTATTTTCTGTTCCAATAATTTTCTAATTTCATTTCATACATTTTGAATATTCTTTCCATTCTATATTCTGTTTCTCCCACAAGGGCATTTGTGTGTGTTTACTTAGAATCTTCTGTTTCCTCCAATCTAAAACTTAGATATCTTTCAGGATAGAAATTCACATAAATTAATGTGACAAATGTAGCAAATGCAGCCACTAGAGTTAAAATTACTAATAAGGCTTTAAACCAGTTGGGATAGGTGGGAAGAAGGACCAAGTCATTATTCAGGGCTATCATTAAACCTATAATGACCATGATTCCAGCTGTAGTGAGATCTTTTAAAAGGAGGGTAATCCAGGCTAGTAAAGGAACTATACTGTTACCCAAATTACGCCAGTCAGGTTTTGCAGGACTTCCTTCTAGAAGAGTAAATCCCCACCTGATCCCTCTAGGAAAGACATATAGAGGCAGCATATGCAATTTCAGCAAATGCCAACTCAGGATAGGAGGCTTTTTGGATAGCCATTGTTAATGGCACTGAAACAAATGGAAATAATACTGAAGCTGCTACATAAATGGCAGGTTTCGGAGAGTCCTTGAATGATGCCAAGTCAAATAGTCCAGGATCCTGCTTATCAAGTAGATTCTGAAGGCCTTTTACTGTTCCAGTTGCAAGCGGAGGAATGAAATCCCTGGATCTTAGTTGTACACAAAGATGCCTTTTTAGATAGTTGTAATTTGACAGGAAACTCTGACGATATTTAAGAGGAACGCTGCAAAAGTTATTCCGAGGCTGCAGAAACCTTTGAGGTGAATTGTCTGCAACTGAAATATAAACATGCATGTCACTGAAATGTCGAGTTTAAACCTGCAATTGCTACACATTTTGCCTCAAACTTTTTTTTTACCTAATTCCAAAATCATATAAAAACTGAGTCTTTGTCTTTAGGATACTATAAACCCACTCTTATTTGGGATCTGTAAGAGATTAACACTCAAGACACGAAGCATCAGGAATTCACATGCAATTTACTAATGCTTAAAATGGCGGACAGCAAAAAAACAACAACACAGGGATGATAAAAGAATGATTTCATTCACATGAAGTGTTTGGATGCTGTTCAAATAAAAGTCTTTTTCAAATTCAAAATATTTTCCACATTTCTAGTATCCTTCCAAAGAACATATAAAGTCTACATCTTCACTGCACTTGAAAGGCAAGAGTTGCATATTGTCAGAATATTTCTTAGTACCTACATTTATAGTGGAAAATTATTTTTCTTTCTATTCATAAATTACTACGTATATTCTATACCCATGATGGTGAACCTCGGCACACATGCCACAGGTGGCACATGGAGCCCTCTCTGTGGGCATGCAAGCCGTAGCCCAGCTGAGCTCCACCACGCAGGCCTCCCACAAGCCACCTGATTTTTGGGTCTCTGCTGCACATGTGGGGGACCCGTGTGCATGCGTGGGGGACGAGGGGTCATGTGAGCCACCCCCAGGAGGCTTTAGAAAGGCCTGCTAGGCCCAAAACGGGCTGCAGGGGAGTGCAATTACGGCACGCGAGGGAAAAAGTTAGCCATCTCTGTTATATACCTTATTTATTTATTTATTCATTCATTTATTGAATTTATATTCTGCCTATCCGCCCATGGCGACTCAAGGCAGCTTACAGAATATAAAATCACATTTAAAACAATAAAAACTAACAAAAAGAATCAAATAAATTAATATAGTACACTATACAAAATCACCCACCACCTCCCACCCACCACGAACCAGCAGAACACACAAGCTATTTAATGGGCTCCATCCCACTGTGGGTTCCCCAGGCTCACTGGCAGAACCAGACCTTCAGCACATTCTGGAAGAGTATTAGTGTGGGGGCCATTCTAATTTCTGGGGGAATATGTCTTTTAGTACAGTTAATAAATGTGGAACATGTTGATTTTATGCCTTCATTCTGATAAAAATAGAATTTTTAAGAGAATCTGATTTAAAACTTAATCTCTTTTAACAGGTAAGAGAACAATAGTAATTGAACACATTAAATATTTCAGGAGATTTTCGTATTTCACAAAAGCTACAAAACTATTATTGACATCTCTCTTGGAAGACAAGGATTATTAGGATTATCTTCTTTCATCCCAGCATGTAATAGAAGTTGTTCTCTTTAAAAAAAATCTAAAATAATTTCCAATTCAACTATCTGAGAGAATTTTACCTTGGAAGGAATTTGGAAACCACATTGCTGTATAAAACGGAACATTTTCACATACCTTAAAAGACAGAGAAAAAGTTAGATGGTTAACATTAAGAGTATCATGCATGAATATTGGGTGATATTTTCCACTTCAATAAAATATACTACAATCTTGATGAATATAAATTAGGAAAGATATATCTAAAATATAGATTTATAATTGGAAAGTCAACTCCAGGGAGCCTATCAACTAAAGCTGTTGAAAGACATAACAATGGTGTCATGATATAAACAGCTTTAACTATCAGTCTAATATCAATCCAACATTGTACAATAATATGCAATAACTATATTATACTGTGTTATGTGCTATGTATCCCTAGTATCCCTTTGCTTACGACAGGTTTCACTGTATATTCTGCTATGGAATATAATCTGAGTTGTAAGAATACAAGGCGAATATGCCTTCAAAATTAAGTTCTGTTACTAATCACAAGATAGAGAGGGGTGTATGGGTTTTTTGGCCTTCCAGAATATTTGTTCATCTGTCCAGTCTGGTTGCCAAACAAGGAATTTCCTGATAGTCTCTTATCTGAGTACCAATCAGATCTGACAGCACTTACCTTTTCCAAGATCAGCTAAATATTACCACCACTAGAAATGACAGTTCCCCACATTAATTTAATGGCACAGAAATTCATTATACTACGTAGCAGTATTTGAAATAAAAGTATGTATTTAAGTCACCTTGGTACATGCACCAACCTATAGTTAACTAATCATGGGTTACTGAATTACCCCAGTTGTCTGGCTTCACACAAATAATCAGATGTCAACCCTGTTGCCAGTGTCTTTGCAGGACACATTCAGCCACAAACTACTCTTAAAAGTCCCCAATATAGCACTCACAGACTTCTCTTTTGATGTTAACAAGACTCCATTCTCACCTGATTTTATACTACTTTTATTTTGATCATTTTAAATTAAAGCAAGATAGCATGCTTCTGGCCTCAAGCATAATCTCTATTGCTAAGGATAATTTCAGTCTCACATACTCTGGAGAAAAAGAAAAAATCCAGCCTCGTGTTTTGGGGAAATACTATAGTTTTATCATGTCCACCCAGAAAAATACAGTAGACAACATCTAGGGATGAGAGAACTCACCTTATTAGTTGGTCAAATCTACTATCAGAACATTCCAAATGTGCCCCCTGATCCAAATGGTTGGAAATTGCTGAACCCTCAACCACATTTTAGAACACATGAAAAATCTCTATTTAAAGCAAAGTTTATTTTTCTCAGTGTTATTAAAGCCTCGGTATTATTACAATGTATTAACTAGCTGTGGAACCAAACTAGTTTACTCAAATCAGGATGTTCTCCACATTTCTGTAAGATAAAACATAATAGTCAAGTCCAACTCTTGATGATTTCATTGATAGTCCATGTAGTTTTCTCGGTAACAACAATCTAAAAGTAATTATGTCATTGCCTATTTCTTCAGATTCCCAGTTATCCATGAAACTCCAATCATACTTAGTATTTGAGATCAGTACAGGTGAAACAATATATGATAGACTCATTATATGCAAAGCAAGATAGTTCAAGCCGAGATTTGTCATAATTGTGAAGATTATGGCTTACAACTCATTAAAATCCCAAATCCACAATCTCAGAAAATTAGAATATTGTGAAAAGGTGCAATATTCTAGGCTCAAAGTGTCCCACTCTAATCAGCTAATTAAGCCATAACACCTGCAAAGGGTTCCTGAGCCTTTAAATGGTGTCTGTCTGGTTCAGTAGGAATCACAATCATGGGAAAGACTGCTGAACTGACAGTTGTGCTGAAAACCATAATTACACCCTTTATAAGGAGGGGAAGCCTCAAAAGGTAATTACAAAAGAAGTTGGATGTTCCCAAAGTGCTGTATCAAACCACATTAGTAGAAAGTTATGTGGAAGGGAAAAGTGTGGAAGAAAAAGGTGTACAAGCAGCAGGGATGACCGCAGCCCGGAGTGGATTGTCAGGAAAAGGCCATTCAAAAGTGTTGGGGACTTTCACAAGGAGTGGGCTGAGGCTGGAGTTTACCACATGCAGACGGATCCTGGACATGGGCTTCAAATGTCGTATTCCTCTTGTCAAGCCGCTCCTGAACAACAAACAATGTCAGAAGCATCTTACCTGGGCTAAAGAAAAACAAACCTGGTCTGTTGCTCAGTGGTCCAAAGTCATCTTTTCTGATGGGAGCAACTTTTGCATCTCATTTGGAAACCAAGGACCCAGAGTATGGAGGAAGAATGGAGAGGCACACACTGCAAGATGCTTGAAGTCCAGTGTGAAGTTTCCACAGACTGTGTTGATTTGGGGAGCCATGTCATCTGCTGGTGTTGGTCCACTATGCTTCATTAAGTCCAGGGTCAACACAGCCATCTACCAGGAGATTTTGGAACACTTCATGCTTCCTTCCGCAGAAGAGCTTTATGGGGATGCTGACTTCATTTTCCAGCAGGACTTGGCACCTGCCCACACTGACAAAAGCACCAAAACCCAGTTCAATGACCATGGAATTACTGTGCTTGATTGGCCAGCAAACTCGCCTGACCTGAACCCCATAGAGAATCTATGGGACATTGCCAAGAGAAAGATGAGACATGAGACCGAAGAATGCAGAAGAGTTGAAGACTGCTATTGAAGCACCCTGGTCTTCCATAACACTTCAGCAGTGCCACAGCCTGATAGCTTCCATGCCACGCCACATTGAGGCAGTAATTGCTGCAAAAGGGGCCCAAACCAAGTACTGAGTACATATGCATGCTTATACTTTTTAGACGTCCAATATTGTTCTATGTACAATCCTTGTTTTATTGATTGCATGTAATATTCTAATTTACTGAGGTTGTGGATTTGGGGTTTTCATGAGCTGTAAGCCATAATCACAATTATGACAAAGCACGGCTTGAACTATCTTGCTTTGCATGTAAAGAGTCTATCTCATTTATTAGTTTCACCTTTTAAGTTGCATTACTGAAATAAATGAACTTTTGCACGATAGTCTAATTTTTCGAGTTTCACCTGTATATGTGTACTCTGTATTTATATAAGAATACATAGATTTGTTTTTAAAATTATCCTGTCTTTATTACAGGTAGTCTTTGACTTACAACAGTTCATTTAGCAACCATTCAAAGTTACAACAGCACTGAAAAGTGACTTATGACCGTTTTTCACAGATACGACCTTTGAAGCATTTCCCATGATCATGTGATCAAAACTCAGGTGCTTGGCAACTAGTTCATACTTATGACCATTGCTCTGTCCCAAGGTCATGTGATCAACTTTTGCCACCTTCGGATAAGCAAAGTCAATGGGGAGCCAGGTTCACTTAACAACCAGATTACTAACTTATCAACTGCAGTGATTCACTTAACTGTAGCAAGAAAGGTCATAAAATGGGGTAAATAAATGTCTCACTTAACAACAGAAATTTTGGGTTCAATTGTGGACATAAGTTGAGGACTACTTTTACTTCATAAGCAACTTAAGTCAGCACACATACATTA